>NC_137674.1:98780094-98852594 GCF_963989245.1 Nansenia antarctica | reverse complement strand
ACAACAACTCCCCCTGGGACTCCACCCCCACCCTCACACCCCCCATCACTCCTCACCCCCCCCCCCCCACCCCCACTCTCACCACCCACCCACCCCCCGCATCCCCCACACCCCCTTAACCTCTACCCACATCTGATTGCATCACTTTGTGGGAACACTGTGGCCTATTTCTGCCCCTTTGTTCACTCTCCCCGATGTCCCATACACTGTAAAAAAATATTTTGGATTTTAGTTCCTTTAACACATTTTTGTGAGTCAGGTCAACTAAATGTTGCCAAAAAGTTGAGACAACTAGAAATGTTAAGTTTTAATCCATTCAACCTGTCTGTGAAATTAAAATAGTCCACTCAAATCAGAATGATGAGATCACTCAACTTGTCAAAAACGTTTCCAGTTGTTGCACATGCGCAGAACACTGCCCCTGCAAAATTCCGTTTGTCAACCTGTGCATCCAGCAGCCTTTCTCCCTCACCTGATTCTAATTGACAATTAGATGCTGCTGAATTCACCCGTCTTGAGTCGTGATGAACGTAGCCTGTAGTAGGAATATACGAGAATATCAAGAATATAACGAATATCAAGAATATCAGGAGTGCGAATTACAAAAGGTGAGTTAATAATTTTATTTTTCAGAGTTTAATGTTCAATTGTGTAATAATTTTGCCGTTTGCCCCGCTTGTTAACTTTAGCTCACCAGTGACATGATCTATTTAGCTAGCTAATATAGCTAACAAGTGAATTCAGTCGATGCAAGAGGGTTTCAGAAGCTTGATTTCGTTTGCTGAAATATGAGTTCATGTAGTATAATAATAATAATAATAATTCATTGTTTTTATATAGTGCGTTTCCGGGGCTCAAAGGTGTTAGCACTAGCTTTTCCGACTGCAGTGAAAGAAAGAATGTGCATCATGTTTAGTTAGTTAGCTAGTTAGTAACACCATCACTTGAATATGGCCCGTGTTAGCTTGCTAGAGAATTGGTTTTGTTTTCTGGAATATAACATTATGGGCCGGTTTCACAGACAAGGCTTAAGCCTAGTCCTGGACTAAATCACACTTTCAATGTAAAATCTCCATTGAAGATGCTTTTTAGTCTAGGATTAGTCCTAAGCCTTGTCTGTGAAACCAGCCCTATGGCTTTTAGCTGGCTGAGTCAGGTGTAGCTAAAGTTTAATTGTGGGCTAGGTAGTTAGCTTGGTTTGTAGAAACGCCGAGTGGGGTCATTTGACCGCATGTGCATGTGTAGTTAGAGAATTGGGGGGGGGGGGCTGCAATTAATTTCAGTGCTTTTTTTGTGTGCGCACTAACATTAAACCACTTTTACTTTTTTTTCACAGAAAGTGTGAAAGTAAGAGGAGCTTTGCATTGCAGAGCTAGGCAACCCTATGAACTGGAAATGTAAGTTCTGCACGTTTTCTTCAGCTAACCAGCGTAGTATAATAAGGCACAACAAGTTCAAACACGGACAGTATAGTAGGTCTTGTCCCTTGCCTTGCATCTACAGTGACTGTGTGTGCTCTTTCACGACACAAGTAGCTCTAAAGAATCATTTACTGAAGCATGAAACATTGACCCAGAGACCTCAAGATGCTGTTGCTCGTGGATCTGTTGCTCGTGGACCGGAGCAGGAGCCAATGCAGGGAGAGGAGAAAACGGAGGAAAGGAGACGGAGGTGCAGTATTGCAAGAAGTTGGCGGTGGAAATGATAGGAGAGGACAAAATTACCATGATGGAATTATTGAAAGCGACAAAGGAGGTGTGTGGACTGGTGATCGGGTGTAGATACATGGGGATTAAAAAATATGAACTAACGATGAACCACCCGAAAGGAAAGCAAAGACTTTTGGACGGCTTTAGAATAAAGGACACGCGCATAATGGCGAGGGAATTAACGAGCGACAGGATGGTGGCCTCATTCATAGGACTCCCTGTATATACGAAGGACGAGGAGATCTTAAAGAAGCTGCGGGACTGGGGAGTGAAGGCGGTGTCGCCCATCAAAAGGAGAATGTGGCCACGAACCAACATCTGTGAAGGCACACCATAAGTCTTTTTCACTGGCTTTTGTACAGTGTTGCTTTTTGCTCTGCACTTCTGCCTTTGCCCTCCTCAGGAAGTATGGACTTATGATGGCCATGAGGTTCTCTGACATCCTGAGTCCCAGTGCCTTCTCACCAGGGGTGGCATCCTTCTCCCTTGCACGGGTGATGGGATTTTCATACTCAGTTTTGAAGGTTTTAGATGTACCAAGGAGTGCCCCATGACAAGCAAAATCAAAAAGAGACCACATTTCTCTCAGGTTATTCTGTACAGGGGTGCCTGTAAGAAGTAGACGATTTCTGGCAGGTATCGCGTGAGCACTTTTGGCAGTTTTAGTTGATTGTTAGTTAGGATGACAGAAGCAGGGAGGTTAGGGTTCAGTTTAGAATAGGATTTCTAGGGTTTTGAGGTTGTTTATTGGATTTATTTGAGTTGACCAAGGGCTGCCAGCAGTGGCGGCTGGCCAATAGAGGGCGCTGGGGCGCCGCCCCCACCTTCACTTCCTAGTTGCGACTTGTAAAAGTTTTTTTTTTAAATAAACATTGTTTATTCACTAAATGCGGCTGATATTCTGTCGGCGCCTATCAGCATTCATTAAAAATCCTCCAATACAATAAACATTTTATCTGTGTGTGTGTAAAATTCACTGTTAAAATACATAGGGGAGGAGTCGGGGCGCCGGCCGAATGCAAGTCTATGGCACTGCAAATACTTTTGGCTTACACGTGAGCTGTAGCAGCGCTCCAATTGGCTGTCTCCTATTTCTCGGCCGAGCATGCGCAGATTATAGGCTTACCTAGGCTGCAGCCTAGGGCCACTACCACTAGGGGTAGTACAAATTTAAAAATGCCCTGAATATCCCTGAATATCCGGTTGTTAAGTCTGACGTCAAACGTGACGTTTTGCAATTTCCGGCTCCAAACCAGAAATTCTCCGCACCAGAATACCAGTGTACTACAGCGGTAGAATGACAGTTTAATCGTTTTTTAGACTCGGATCTATTCAAACAACAAGGGACACAGCACTTTCCCGTTGTCCCCATATTGTCAGCGTCTTTGAGCCTCGGAAAAGCGCTATATAAATATAATTTATTATTATTATTATTGCGGCATTTCGAAGACAGCGCCTCAGTGTTATGTTCAATAACGGAGTCGAACTCAGAGCTTGTAGTCGGAGCTGGCAACTCCATTTAATCAAACACGAGTGTAACACAAAACGTAATACGGCACATGTCGTAAAGCCCAAACTGTCGTAAACACAGACGTAACATTTCCCCCCCCCTCACACAACCTAGGTGTGATACTCAGTCATGTAATCACGCAAGTGCTCGGGCCTGTTGCGTGCTCGAACCAGACGTGGCTCTGGTGCAGCCACAACCACTGGTGGCGGCTCCACGCCTTGGGGCTGAGCCTGGTAGGCCGGGGTTGCTGCTTCATCCAACCGTGCGGCTGGCAAGACTGTGGAAGAGGCCACACTCAGCGCTGGGCCAGGGGGAGGCTGCACCTTACGCAGGCGGGTAGCATGCCAGCGAGTGCCGTCGGCGAGCCTAAACGAGGCCGGGCCAAGCTGTTTGCTGACCTGGACAGGGTCAGACCAAAACGACTGGAGTTTGTTGTCCCGATGAGGTCGTCGGATCCTGACCCAGTCCGACACAGCGATGACAGGTGGCCTAGCACGTCTGGCCCTGTCGAAACGATCCTTCATCAAGCGCTGGTGTTTGGTGACTGTGGCTTGAACTGGATGGACCGGGGGCTGAGCTAGTGTAGGGCGGAGCCTATCGAGAGGCAGCTGGAGCTCCCGCCCCAGCATGAGGGAGGCTGGGGAGACTCCTGTAGTGGCGTGTCGCGTGGCCCGATAATGCAACAGCGTCTGGAGGAGGCTGGTGGTGAGCGTGCACCCTTGTGCCAGGTGGGCCCTGATGCCATTCTTCAGTGTTTGGTTCAGCCGTTCCACCCCCCCGTTCGCAGCAGGGTGGTAGAACGCTGTGCGGATGTGGTGGATCCCTTTACCCACTAGATAGGAGGACAGTTCATGGGAAACCATTTGAGGACCGTTGTCAGTCGTGATCCTCTTGGGCAGGCCCCAACGCGCAAACAGAGCGTCGAGAATGCCGATCAGCACCTTTGCTGTGACCGAGCCCACAGGTGTCACCTCTGGCCACTTAGAGTGGAGGTCGTAGGTCACAACGAGAAAACGCTGGTGATGTGGTACCCCATGCAGCTCGCCGCAGATATCCAGTTGCAGGTGCTCCCAGGGTTGAGATGGCCAGTCCAACGGCTGCATGGGCGGGGGTGGAGCTGGAGCCCTGGTCTTACCACTAAGGAGACAGGCAGTGCAATCCTTGACCAGGGTTTCGAGTTCCCTGTCGATGCCTGGCCACCACACAACCTCACGACAGCGCTGTTTGAGCCTGACTATGCCCAGGTGACCCTCGTGCGCCATAGCAAGGATACGCGCCCGAAGGACACCTGGGACCACAGTGCAGAACCCGCGAGCGACACAGGTGTCATTCCAAACCGACAACTCCTCCCTGATCCTGGAGTAAGTGAGTAGCTCGTCAGGTACTCTTACCGGCCACCCCTGCGTGATGTAGGTTGAGAGTGTAGAGAGGGTGGGGTCATCGGCTGAGGCATCCCGGAGCTCCTTCAGCGACACCGTCTCCTGAAGGGGTGTGTGGAGGAGCTGGACGAGGTCATGCTCAGCCTGGTCCAGTCCGGGGGTCAAGGTTGGGGCTGTGGGTGGGCTGGGGATTGCGCGTGATAGCAAGTCGGCTACCACGTTGTCTCGTCCTGGCGTGAACTGTAGCCGATAGTTGTACTGTTGCAGGCGGTCGGCCCAGCGGTGGAGGCGGAGTGGCTTGTGACCGGTGCCAGACGTGGCCAGGAGGGTGATGAGGGCCTGGTGGTCTGTCCTCAGTGTGAATAGCCGTCCATAGAGGTACATGTGCCAGCGCTCACATGCCCAGAGGCATGCTAGGGCCTCCCGCTCCCCCACCGAGTACTTCTGTTCCGTGGGGCTGAGAGCACGGGAGGCGAAGGCGATCGGTCTCTCCACCCCCCCTTGCAGCTGGGACATCACCGCACCAATGGCTGTGGCAGAGGCGTCGCACGTGACAAGAGTGGGGCTGGCCAGGTCGAAATGCGCCAGGACCGGTGGCGAGGTGAGTTGGGCCTTCAGGAGGCGTACGGCGTCTGAGCAGGCAGACGTCCAGAGCCAGGGCTCGTCATGCTTCAACAGCTTCCGCAGCGGTGTGGTTGTGGCCGAGTACTGTGGCAGGAAACGGAGGTAGTACGCCGTCATGCCTAGAAAGGAGGCCACCTGAGCGGCTGTGGTGGGCTCCGGGACATGATGGATGGCCTCGGTGTTCGAGTGCAGCGGGTACGTGCCATCAGCTGAGAGGCGGAACCCCACAAAGTCAATGGCTGGGGCGGCGAATACACACTTCTCACCATTGAGTGTGAGGTGATGCTTGGCCAATGCACTGAACACACTGTGGAGACGCTCGTCGTGGCTCTCGACGGTGGCCCCGTGAACCACGATGTCATCAAGATAGATGGCCACACCTGGGATCCCAGCGAAGATGGAGGCCATGATCTTTTGGAAGCAGCTGGGGGCGGAGCTTAAACCGAAAGCCATGCGTTTGTAGCGGAAAACCCCTCTGTGAGTGATGAACGCTGTGAGGTTGCGGCTCTCGGGGTGTAGTGGCACTTGGAGGTAACCCTGACGGAGGTCCAGTTTAGAGAACCCGCTGGACCCGTAGAACTGGGCGGTGAGCTCCTCTATCGTTGGCAAGGGGTATTTGTCAGGGATGATGGCCTTGTTTACCGCTCTCAGATCCACGCAGATGCGCAGCCCCCCAGACTTCTTCTTCGCCACCACCAGGTTGGAGATCCAAGGCGATGCATTCACCTGCTCAATGATGTCGCTATCGAGAATGCTCTGTAGTTGAGAGGAGATGTCATCGCGGAGAGCCAGGGGGGAGCGGCGGAGGGGCTGTATAACAGGCATCACTGTAGGATCTAACAGAGGCTGGTGGGCAAAAGTGTCGAGGCAGCCTACACCGCTGAACAGCGCAGGCCACTGTTGCTGCCAGGGGATGGAAACGGTGTGAATCTCTGAGCCAGCTGTGTCTAGCAGGGTGAAACCGAGGGCGTTGAACAGGTCGAGGCCTAGCAAGTTGGTCCCGTGGCGTGCAACGTTGAACCTGAAAGCCGGCAGTGTCCTCTCCCCGTACTTCACAGGCAGCTGAAAAGAGCCCACAATGTCAATCTTAGAGTTGGCATAGCCACGCAGGGTGGTGGAGGGCAACCCCAGGGGCACATGGGAGAAGAACTGTGTATAGGTCGTCAAGTTCACAAGGGACACTGTGGCTCCAGTGTCTAGGAGGAGCGGCAGAGTGACATCACCAACCATCAACGAGCATGTTTTGAATGGCGCTCGTCCTGAGCTGACATTATGGATGACTGTGGTAGGTGACTGGGAAGCTCTAGCTGGGGCAGACCTGCAGACCTTGTGAAAGTGGTTTCGTCTCCCGCAGTTGGAGCAGGTTTTACCACGGGCTGGGCATGTCTGAGCTCTTGAATTGTGTGCAGAAGAGCCGCAATTCCCACACGGCTGGTGTGGCTGGTCGCGTGACCGAGAGGCCAGTAAAATGCTCTCCCCGCCGCTGGTTGCACTCACGTGGAGAAGGGGCACCTGTAGGCTGTGCGCGCCCTCTGCCGGTGAGCTGGGAGAGGCTGAAAAACTAACTGCACATTCTAAAGCTGTTTCAACCTGGGCCGCCATGTTCAGAGCTGCTGATAATGTAAGTTCATCATTTACCAGTAACAGTTTTTCCCTAATCTTGTCACAGTTCGTGTGTAAGATGAGTTGGTCTCTTATCATTTCGTTCTGTAATGTCCCGAACTTGCATACGCTCGCCAAACCCCGCAGATCAGCCACATACTGTGTCACTGTCTCACCTGTTCGTTGGTGTCTTCGTCTGAATATGACGCGGCGGAGAAGAGCGCTTTGTGGAGGGGCGAAGTGTTGCTTCAATAGTTCCACAGCGTCTGTGTATCTCGCCGCAGGGCCAAGAGTTTCAAACACGCGCTGACCCTCCGCTCCCAGGCAGTGCCGCAAAAGCGCATATTTCCTCTTGTCTGATACATCCTCCAAGCTGGCAGCTAGGATGTATGTTTCGAAAGAGGAAATCCAGCGGCCCCACGGAATCAGTGGTTCTGCCGGGACTGCTAGGAAAGGAGGGGGTGTTGGTAGAGAACAATCAGCCATCGCTCGTCGCCAATGTTATGTTCAATAACGGAGTCGAACTCAGAGCTTGTAGTCGGAGCTGGCAACTCCATTTAATCAAACACGAGTGTAACACAAAACGTAATACGGCACATGTCGTAAAGCCCAAACTGTCGTAAACACAGACGTAACACTCAGCCAACTTTGGACCCGGAAACGACAACAGGAGAGGAGAGCAATAGAGACAGAACTGAGGTGAGGTGAGCAATAGAGACAGAACTGAGGTGGTAACAAACAGTTCAGTATGACAGAGACAACTAATAGAAAGACAACTGTATGATTATAGAGTTTACATGTTCACGGAAATATTGTATGATAATAGAAAGGTACACTTTAATTTAATTAAAGAAGTAACAAAGAACACATTTATTATCACAATTGCATTGTGTTCCATGTCTTTCTCCATTTGAATAAATAATGCCTAGTTGAATGGCTAAACAAGACAACTGTCTGGACAGTACTATATACAGTATATTCTCATGCTAAAATCGACTGTAAATCCAGATTTTAAAGTTGATATTCTTCCCCGTGGAGCATGCCCCCATAACCTGTGCCCCACCCAAAATGTTTAGCACCAGCCGCCACTGGCTGCCAGGCAAATGTAAGACCTGGCATGCTACTTGGTCATTAGTTTTATTTTTTACCTTTTTGGGGTCAATGTGTACTAAGTGCAGTATTATATTGATTTTATGATTTTTCAGAGGTGACCAAGAGCTACCAGGCAAATGTAAGACCTGGTATGCTACTTGGTCTTTATTGTTTTATCATTTTAAAATTATATTTATTATCTATCATTATTTTTATTCTATTCATTCATATCGCTCTTGCTCCTGTTTTATATTTTATATGAAAGTCCCATTATTTTATCCTATTGCTCTGATCAAATTGGATTTAGTCTATTTTTTCTCCAACTATCTGGTGTTTTATTGTGTAATTCTGCTGTTTGTTTTAACTGTTGAAACTCAATGTTTTAAGCTGCTGTCTTGGCCAGGTTTCCCTCGGAAAAGAGATCACTGTGTCTCAATGGGACCGACCTGGTTAAATACATTTTTCATTCTTTATTGTTTTAGCATTCTTTATTGTTGTAACATTCTTCATTGTTTTAGCATTCTTTATTGTTTTAGCATTCTTTATTGATTCAGCTTTCTTTATTGTTTTAACATTCTTTATTGTTTTAACATTCTTTATTGTTTTAGCATTCTTTATTGTTTTAGCATTCTTTATTGTTTTAGCATTCTTTATTGTTTTAACATTCTTCATTGTTTTAGCATTCTTTATTGTTTTAGCATTCTTTATTGTTTTAGCATTCTTTATTGTTTTAACATTCTTTATTGTTTTAGCATTCTTTATTGTTTCAGCATTCTTTATTGTTTCAGCATTCTTTATTGTTTCAGCATTCTTTATTGTTTTAACATTCTTTATTGTTTCAGCATTCTTTATTGTTTTAGCATTCTTTATTGTTCCAACATTCTTAATTGTTTTAGCATTCTTTATTGTTTTAGCATTCTTTATTGTTTTAGCATTCTTTATTGTTTCAGCATTCTTTATTGTTTTAGCATTCTTTGGAGTTTCTTTGAATGGTTTAATTGATGTTTGATTTTATGTTGTTTTTTTATGATTTTACCAAGAAGGCAATGTAAGACCTGATATGCCACTTGGTGGTTATTTGTTTAATTAATTTTGTATGGAGAGAATGGTTATGTTGTTTTTATGATTTTAATGATTTTACCAAGAAGGCAGATTAAGATCTAATATGCCACTTGGCTAGCCAACAGTCAGTCATATCATTGTGGTTGCTAGCCAGCAGTCATATTAGCAACCAGCAACACAACAATGGTAAGTTATCCTACATACAACGGTTTGTTCATGACGTGATGTGTTTTATGGTTACAGTTTAGCTAACGTTAGCTGTACAAAATATTAGCCAGGGCATCCTCAGTGGAACTCTAGCCTCCCCAGAGCACTGGCAACCCAAACATATACTGCTCCATGTCCTCCTCACCACAACCCCGAAATAAAAACATTTGTATCTGACTGTTGTTGTCACAGAATACGAGAGTATAAGAACGTGTGTGTGTGTGTGTGTGTGTGTGTGTGTGTGTGTGTGTGTGTGTGTGTGACCATGATCCACGTCGGGCCAGGCGAGCACAACAAGACTCCAGTCGAGAGCTGAGGTTTTCTCTCACTGTGGTCTGAGAGGAGGATATCTGCGAGGGATGGGGGAAGCAGGCAGGCCACACTGGGTTAAGGGGTTTGGCCCAAGTAGAATGATGCAGTGGGGTTTTCCGTAGTATGTCCAAAACAAAGCTTAGAGCCCAGTCAGTGACTATGGAGCTGTGTCCCAGTGCCAGGTCTGTGGTCTGCTCTGAGGGGGGAACGGAGGTGGCCTGACTGGCCTGTGGTGTTATTTCTCCCCAGATTTGGACAAGTATGAGCCGTTTGGGGTTGTGATTGGCTTGACGTGGAGGGGGGGTTCTGGAGATTTGTGGTACAATGTGGCCTTCTGCCCCGTGTGGTCATCATTCTAACAATATCCTAAACCATGATGGAGATAGATCCACTGCACTATACAAATTTGTCCAAACTACGCAGTGAGCTTGAAACGTAACGTATTGGAGTGTGTCAACTGTGTGCATAGAGAATTAACGCATTAAAAGGGAAGTTTATCATGACCCATTTTCATATGTATTTCGGGTCCATCCATGATGCATACCGTCTAAAACTATCATCATTTCATGTGTATCATTGCTATCGAAACGCAAGATCTATGTTTACTTCTTATCAAATTTGAGAATTTGAGAGCAGCACACACTAGCTCTTCCGCTGTTCAATTGAAGGACCTCACGTGGGAGGGAGAGAGTTGTAGGATTACACTGGATTACAGGGTCAAATTCCTGTTAAATTGATATTTTATCACTATGTTAATAGAGTTCTTTTTGTCAATATATTAGATACAGTATTGTACAGTACACAAGGCTGGTGGAGGTATACATTGGAGGACAGGCTCATTGGCGGCATCTGTTGCCTGGGCCAATTTTGGGTGCTTCTTCACGTTCAGTGGTGGGTGGGCTTTGGGTTGGCTGGGGGCCTCAGGCCACCTGCTTTATACTGTTTAATTGATCAGTTTTCCAGTTTGCAACAGTCTCTAATTTTGTGTTGTCCTCTTTCTGCTTATACTGTACGTCCCAGGGGCTCTGAGCCCCTTAAAACGAGACTCCAGCTCCTGAATTCTTCCAGGCTGAATCTGTGTAATGCATGGAATTGAGGAGTGGTATCAAACATGTGTTTACAATCAGCCTGTCCTCCGAATTTCTGCCTTCACCAGCACAGTATGGAAGGTCCAGGGCACGCCCATTGTCTCTCTGTACAACAAAACTTTATAGAGCATTAGGATCATCTGGTGCTGATTTGTGTTAAACCAAAAATGTTTATGAGATTGGAGGATCTCCACCGCCTACCCCAGCAATAATGGGACCCCCACCTCCTCCCTCCCTACTTAGTCTACCCCAGCAGTATGCTCTCCTCCCCACCCTGTCCTGCCCTGTTGTCTACCGCAGTAGTAAGCTCTCGTCCCCACTGTTTCACTGGCCTTTTACAACCTCCCCCACGCCCCACTACAGGCCCGGGCTAAGTGTTAGGCTACCCACCACTGTGACGGCTGGGGGCTGGTGGTTACAATCCCAGGGTGCACCCTTGCTGACACACAAACACACACACACACACACACACACACACACACACACACATCGACACATGTCGACACACATACACAGACACACACACACAAACACGCGCACACACGCAGGCAGGCAGACACACACACACACACACACATCAAACCACCACCCACATGTGTTATTTAGTCACGCAAGTAATTCCAAACATTATCAGACACAACTGCTGTCTCCAGAGGCCAGACAGTTTAAAAAAAAAAAAATCTGTGAAAGTGACACCAAGCAGCCACAACAAAGCGGCCATGTGGTGGTCGACTAGCTTTCACCACGGCAACAATATGGTTCCATTTACCTCTAACCCTCAACGTCGGGTCGACAGCACGACGTCCTGGTTCTTACCCCACCTCTTTGTGTCTGCACAGCGGGCATGGTCACATCCATCCCTCTGTCTTAGCACCAACACACAGACAACACAGACAACACCACCCCCCAATAATCCAGAAAAATCCATAATCCAGAGAAAATATGATTTATGAACAGACAGACAAAGAGCAAAGAGGTAGTGATCAGATCAGACGGGCTGACGCCGTCTGTGCACTTAAAGCTCCACTAAAAGGAGAACGCCACCAAGGGAGCCTATAGCCCTGTAACCTCTGTTCAGATACAGGAAGAGAAGCTCAAATGGTTAACAGTACCATGGTTACAACCACCACACAACAAACCCATAGCCCAACACATACTGTACTGTATTACAAAGGCCTATACAATATCTCACCTCAAGTTAAGGTCCAGTACAAAAACAAACACATACAGTACACATCAGGGGGGGGGCTGGTGGAAGTAGACATCAGAGGACAGGTTCATTGTAATGCATGGAACGGAATTAGGAATGGTATCAGACACCATTCCTCATTCCGTTCCATGCAATATAATGACCACGTCCTCCGATCGCTACTTCCACCAGCCCCCCCCCTGATGCAGACCACAGGTTGAACGACAGGTGGGACTGGTTAGGGTGGAGGAGTGTTAGAGCACAATAAACTTCAGGAAAGGTTGATGGCAGAACTTTGACTCAAGAGAGCAACATTCCTCACTTCTGAGGCGCACAATGGCCTAAAAACAGGTTGAATCTTCAGTGAATCTTCCTTCCTTTACTGCAAACACACAACCATTCACCTTTCTACTATGAGATGAATGGTCAAATAGGTTGGGTGGAAGGGTTGGACCTTCGTTAATTATGTGTGCAGGGGAGGCTGGTGGAGGTAAAAATCGGAGGATGGGCTCATCATAATGCATGAAATGAAAACACATGTTTGATACTATTCCTCATTCCATCCCATGCATTACAATGAGCCTGTCCTTCTGATTTCTACCTCCACCAGCCTTCCCTGATGGACTGTTCTCACCGATGGGATCTGTAGTTCACCGATGGGATCCATGATAGCACCCTCTGCTCAAATCCAGCAGTGGACCTGGTGCTGCTCAGAATGGCCTCAGCAGCAGAGGCTCTAAGGGGAGGTTTGATAAATGCTTCTGATATACAGGAAAGTACTAATGGGTTTGCAGGGAGAATGGAGGATGGAGGGTGGTTGGGGGGGAGGGGGTGGGTGGTACAGGTGCTGGTTGGAGGGTATTGATTAGAGACAGTACAAGATGCTTTCTGAAAGCCCATTAAGAACAGTGGACAGAGACTCACATCTGCTGAGTAAGAAGGGCTTGAGGAGGATCTCTGTCTTGAGTGCTTTCTCTGGGGAGAAATATTTTAATGAAGTGCCAAATGTACCCATAAAACAGCCCTAGGGAACTGGGAGGTTTGACCATGGATGTTGTTGAGTTTGAGTTGTTTTCAGGCATAGATACAGTCAGGTAATTCAATTCAGGGGCCTCATTTATAAAAATGTACTTGAACGTCATCTTTAACTTGCACATAAGCACATTTTACTAAATGGACGTAAGCATTATTTAGGCTATTGTATGGTGTAATCATTCTAAATTGAGGCTTTAACACGCCTCAATTTAGAATGATTACACCATACAATAGCCTAATGGCATATAAAGGAAGACTGAAATACAATCATAAACATCAGTTCCCTTTAAATCTTGAATTAAACTCATTTTCTCAGCTGATCATAACATTGTTAATTTTATTACGAGCCACTTTCACTTCGCATTGATTACAGTAGGCATTAACGTGTTCCAGTATGCCTGTAATAACTCCCCATAACCAGTAGGTAATGTGTGTACGACAAGTCAAGTTTTCAACTCGCGTTGAAATTGTAGAAATCACTACTTTGACATGGTTTTCTATATGTACGCCACGGGTAAGATCAAATTGGATCCAAAGTACTTTCTATAAATGAGGCCCCAGGGTTAAGTTCATTGGTGGTACACACAGCAACTTTGAGGTCTGTTTTTTAAGAGAGAAATTCTTTACCAAGACAGGATTTTTTCAGTGACTGTATGAGTCTCTATGACAACAACGTACACAGGGAGTGTAGTCTACAAATTCCAGACTGTATCTATAAAATATTATAGTAATGTTAATCTTAGCTAAATTCAAGATAAGAAGAAAGACATGGGTGTAACATTTAAAATATCTTTAATCACTTTCATAAGCTTGCACATTTGCATACTGCATATAATTGTCAACACCAATGCACGTGTCAATCGTTAGATGTATTGTCTCAATTTCCGAAGGAAAAAAATATGTATTTCTGCAAAACATTGCAATACAAATAAAAACCTGTACCATGAAAACAAAACAGTATCTCCACTTACAAAGAGTAACATGTCAATTTCAGGATCCAGTGCATTTTAGTCAGTCTCAATGGCTTTTCTCCAATTTCTCCAAAGTTCTACCTAGAAGACCCTAAAAGGGTAGAACCCTCGGTGGAAAGGGTTCTACATGGCACCAAAATAAGTTCTTCAGGGTTCTCCCACAAGTACAGCTGAAGAACCCTTACGGAAGCCCTTTTTTCTACACTTAAGCCCAATGCACATGGCGTGCGATTTTGTCAACATTCGATTCTCAATTCACACCAATGAATGAATGAATGTGAACCATTCAAAACAATGGAATCGAATTCGGCGGTGCGACAAAATCGCACGCCGTGTGCATTGGCCTTTACACTTACAGTGTACACTTCTGATTTGGAGTCAATTCAGTTCACAGTTTGAAGACAGTGGGCCTAATTCACTTCACCGAACATGATTTCAGGACAAGAACAAAACACACACCCAAGGAGGGATGGCAGAAACAAAACAGTGAAGGAAAGGAAAGACTTGTCTCAACAACTCTTTTCTTTGAGGAACCGCCAGGTGCTTTGAGACCCACATGAACACTAGGATAATGCAGGGAACCAACAGCAGGAAACTGGAAGCGGAAGCTCTTTTCAACTCTATCCTGCGTGCCGCGCCGCACCGCTCGGCTCTCCAAGTTCCCCCCATTCCGGCCCTCAAATCCAGGGAAACGTAATTAGCCGGTCTCCCCCCCCCTTGGCCACTCAAAACACGGAACCCCAGCTTTAAGAAACGACCACGAGCGGCCAAAAGCCTCTTTACTGCCTCTCAGCTGGCTGCTACAGAGTGTGACTGGCTTTCTAATCCTGAATGTGCCCACGCCATGGTGGGGAGTGTGGGAAATATGCAGCCTGATGACAATGACTGTAATTCACTGTATTAAACTGTAATGGACCAAGACTAATTTCCTTTCCTTGGGTATAGTAGGGTAGTGAGTTGGACTTGTGATCGGCAGGTTGTGAGTTCAAATCCCGCCTGAAACCACACCACTACTAGTGTGCCCTTGAGTAAGGCACTTAGCCCTCAGTTACTCCAGGGGGAATGTCCCTGTAATTCGTAATTGTAAATCGCTTTGGATTAAAAGCGTCTGCTAAATGGCAAAATTATTTATTAATTAATTATTATTTTAGCCCAGGATAATGTTTGTAAATGAACTACAGTAAGCATTCACCCATGGCGCTGGCTTGTTTTAGAATAGCACAAAAACAATGTGCACAACATCTCTTTAGCAGCGAAAGACCAATACCGTATATTTTAAAAAAGCCTTGTTGGGTAGTGTTGCCATGGTAACTGATGGCATATCCGCTGGCTTATGTAATCACGCTGTGTTTGTCTGGTACCCAGAATAGATAATGGGCACTTGGCACCTGTGCCAAGGCAAATGTTACACAATGAGCTAAATAAGGCATTGACGTGAAACAAGCCTCAAATCAAATAGCTTAAACTGTCAGTGATTGATCCAGCTTAAATATTTGGAGCTCAATTCCGGATTCATTCTGTATTGTCTTGTGTAGAATACATCAGAAAATATAGTTCGCTAGTATGTTAAATCCTTTGAAAGATACTGTACTGTATGTATGTTTCTGTGTCATCTGACACGTTTGACGATTATGGTATAATAAAAAAAAATGTGTCTTTTTCATAAGGGTGGGCTAACAAAGGGAAAACACTGCCTCTTTGGCATGCAATGACTTTGTACCAGCCAACACATCTGTTTAAGTAAAAAATAATCCACATAACAGAGTCGCCATAGGCCTACTATACATCACGGAACAGTCATCTAACCACGGATGGTCTTTTACTTCATTTATTGGCATGCATATCCTATTTCTAACCACGGACTCAGAGAGAGAGAGAGAGAGAGACTGGTTCCTGCTCAGTGTTTCCGTGGTGCCATCCTTACTGTACCGTCTCACAGGGGGCTGGTCTGGACGTGTGTGTGTTGGCACTGACAGCATGTTTCCAGCAAGTCATTGTGGTGGTGGTGAAAATAACTGGATGAAAAAAAACATAGGCAGAGAGGAGGAGAAGGAGAAGAAAGAGAAAAACGCCACGATGCAGTTTCTAAGTGAGGGAGGAGGAGTGGGAGTGCCGGGCTGCGGGGTGTAGCTGGGCTTAGTAAAGTGAGACCTCATCTGAAACGTATTAACAAGCTGCGCTGATAGAGAGGAGTGCTGAGTGGCACAGAAACCCAGCCGTGCGAAGACATTACACAGGGAGGGCCTTGTTGAAGAATTAGAACTGAGTTCGTCAGAATTTTTTAACAGGGTCGTAAACAGAAACGACAACAACAACAGAACAAAAATAGTCCATTGAAAAATAGCCTACCACCTGATTTGTTATTCTGACAATGCATATCTTACTTACATGTAACACTGTACGCAGGGGAGGCTGGTGGAAGCAGAGATCACATGAATCCATTCCTCATTCCTCATCCATTCCATGGATTCCATGGGTTTCTACCTCCACAAGCCTCCCCTGCTGTGCGTATGATATAACCATGGTTATGCAATAGGGTGTCATATTATGGTCTCCCCTATCTATCAAACGAAATGCTCTGTTGTCATAGCAATGACATGACTAATAGCAATGGGGTAGGAGGGGGTGGTGGGGCGAGCAAATCCCATGATGATGAAGATTGGGGGTTCTGCTGAAGAACACTCCCCTGGGACCCCTCGGTTCTCTTCCAAATCTGACAGACCAGCTGCGCACACACACACACACACACACACACACACACACACACACACACAATCACTCTCTCCTGTTAGTAGTCTTGGCAACCTCTGCCTTGAAGTGGAGACATTATTAGTTTTCAGTGGTGGCAGTTCTGTGGGAACGGACGCTGTTGATAACACAGTATAAAAGGCTTCCAGGAACAATGCTTATCCCCTCTGATGATTCTATTAAGCTTCTCAGACATTATTGTCACGATTTAACCAATAAAACACTCAGCCCATCACATGCAAAATTCAACATTCATTGCACAGGGGAAGAACAGAGAGAGATGACAGGGCTCATTAAGACACAGAAGTGGAGGACTGACATAGGCAGAATCACTCATTTAAGAATCCAGATTATCATAACAACAGTGCAGTCATTTTGGGAGAGAAAATACAGGCATATTTAGTTTCGGTATGCATACTCGAATCACAACAACGAATGCTTTTTTTTCCTAAATTAATTTCATAATCCCAAAAAGAACAACAATAATACTCAGCCATTATTTGGATATTTCTACAACAACCATCCACACAAGTACCTGATGTACAGAATAACTGTATTGTAATTCACTGATTATACATATTGCAAGTGATTGGTTAAGTAGGCATCAGCTCCAAACACAGCCACAACAACACAGGTGTGCAAACAGGACAGTAGGGGCAGTCTAGAATGAGAGCTAAATAGCATTAGTGACACCAATGGTCTCCCTATAGGCTATGCTAAGATGTTACAGTATATCTATGGTAGATGCTAAGTGGTTGAGATGACCCTACTCTAAACTCTAACCCTAACCGTAAACCCTAACCTTTAACACTAAGCCTAACCCTTGCCCTTAACCATGACCCTACCCTAAAACACAACCATAACACCGTAGCTTAGCTTAACCGTTTTAAATTCAAATAGTGCTGATCAGAGGAAAAAAACACCTTACACCTCAGAATACTCTTTTGTATACTTAGTTACTTTTGAGAAAACTGTAATTATGAAATCAGGACTTTTTGTAAACTGTCTGAGAATGCGTTGCATATCATGGAGACGCTACACGCAGTATTCAAAACTCCCATTCGATTATTTATTTTAAATGTATTATTTCTCATTGCGTCTATTAGAATTATTACGGTGAAGATAGCTGGCATTGCCCCAATTGTAGCAATTGTAGCAATTTTTGTACATGCGAATTGAGGCCCACCGTCTACTAACCGGCTGAAAGTCTAGACAACAAAGAGGAAGAAGACTGGTGATTGGCTCTCTGGTTCTCAACATGAACAAACTCTCAGGTAATTAGAACTTTTGCATTGCAGATCTTTTGCTAATACTCAACAGACTTGTATAGTAGGAATGATTCAGTTTAGTTAGTAGGGGCGTACAATCTTTTTGGCCTTATGAAACTGATGGGATCGATTAACAAAACTTTGGTCATTAGTGTAACTAGCTTCTACTGATGGAAGTGATTGTAACATAACATATTTATCTTTTTTGGAAACGGCTATTTTTAATGCATAGTATTCTGGAGGGGCATATTATTTGATATACATTATAAAAAACAAACACGATTTAGTAACAGTTCTCTTCACTGTGCTTTAATCCCTAATACTGACATCAATGTTTCCTTGTAGAAAGTTAGTGCAGTCACGTACAAACACATGTAATGATGTTGTGTGTTTCAACTGTGGAATATTCCACAACGGCAAATCCTAATGAAATCGTGCAACCAATCAGAACAACAACAGTCCCAGACTGGGGGGGGGGGGGGGGTTCAAGAGCCTCTTTAAGCACCTACGATATTACATCCTTCTCATAAAAATGTCACATCATCTTGTGACTGCACCCATCGCCAGTGCGCGTCATACTCCAGATGCATCTTGCCATTCATCTTGCACCCGTCCAGATCTATCTTGCCGTTCTTGTACGGTTTGAGTTTGGGGCTCTGGCTCTTCCCCAGCTTCTCAGCCAAACAGGCCCGGGCCGACTCCGGGCCCCCGTCTTGCCTGGTTGCTTTCTCCCCTACACCGTTGCTCTTAATGGGCTGCGTTATCTGGGCGGGGTCTTTGGCGATGGTGTTTCCCTTCACTTCCTCTGTGGCCTTAGTCCAAATGGGAAACTCCTCTTTGAGGCATTCAGACTTAACTTGAGGAGAGCCAGGTCTGACCCCTACCCCTTTCCCGACACCAGCCCCAGCCCCAGCCCCAGCCCCAGTCCCAACCTTTGCTCCACCCCCACCTCCACCTCCACCTCCAGCCCTGGCCCCAACCTTTGCTTCACCAACGACCCCAGCCCTCACCACAGCCCCTGCCCCAACCTTCGCTCCAGACCCTGCCCCTGCCCCGGCCTTAACCCCAGCCCTCGCCCCAACCCCAGCCGCAGCCCCTCCCCCGGTCCGGCTGGATGTCTCCATGCCCAGAGGCGTGGAGCAGAGCACAGACTCCAAGCTGGAGGGGCCGTACTCGTCCATGTCGTCGGCCAGCGTGTCCAGGTAGCTGCCAATGGAGATGTTGTCCAGCTTGTCGTTGGGGTCCTGCAGGCTGCTCCAGCTGCCCCTCCAGGAGGTGTCGGGACCCTCTCCCAGGCTGTACTGGCTGCTGGTCAGGCTGCTGCAGCGGCTGGTCAGGGTGCTCCGCTCCTCCATCAGCCACTTCACCGCCTCGATGCCCTCGTGCACGGCCAGCAGCTGGTGGAGGATCTTCACGTCTACAGACCGCAGGTGGGCCTGAAGGAGCAGAGCGGAGGGGAGAGGAGGGTGGAGGGGATGGGATGGGATGGAGGAGAAGAGAGAGGGGAAGGGATGGGAGGAAAGACAGGGATGGAGGGAGAGACGTTTGAGGAAGGGAGTAGAAGATTGAGGAAGAGAGAGAGATAGTTAAGGATGGACGGATATGGGGACAAGGACAGAGGAGAGGAGGACGGAGAGAAAACAGAGGAGTTGAAATGAGGAGAGAGAAGGGGGTGTAGAAGAAGAGGGTCAGGAAAATGAGTGGTCAGGGAAAATAAAGTGTTATGTTGGTAGATGACAGAAGAGAGGAGAAATGTGTAAAACAGAATGGAACATAAAGAGGATTAGTATAGTGGTTATAGGGTGGAGGTGGGGGGAGGGGAGGATAGGAAGATGGATTTGAGGGGGAAAGAAAAAGAAAGCACGATTACGTTTCATTCTTCATCATTCTATAAATCTATCTGCCAAAAGCAGTAAATTGTGAAAGTGGTGTCTGTTTATGAGTCAATTCGTGGAAAAGAAATGAACGTTGTAATTACTCAAAGTAAGTAGGGGGCACTGTTTATTAATGTGTGTGTGTGTGTGTGTCTGTGAGTGTGTGTGTGTGTGTGTGTGTATGTGAGTGTGTGTGTGTGTGGGGGGGGGGGGGGGTTGAAAAAGCTAAATGGAGAATGAACAGCAAAAACACTGCGGTCATGGAAAATCCCCTAGAACGCATTAGCAGAGATGTGCACCCGCGGGGAGAGAGCCAGGAGGTAATATACTGTATGGTATTGAGATTCATGGCTCAGCTTGACAACATCCATCCCTCTCTGCAGATAAGCTGTGTCTGCCTCTCTCTCTCCTCTCTCTCTCTTCTCTCTCCGCTCCATCCCTCCCTCTCTCTCTCTCTCTGTCTGCAGGCTCTCCAAGGTATACAGTGTTTCCTGGAGTGGCCCCAGGGACAGCAGAATAGCTGCCGACAGGATACACCACACTCTCAGGATGCAGCGTTAGCTTCTCTCCTACACCAGGCGTAGCGTCCCGTAGCTCAAGAGATTTCCGAGCCGGCCACAATGAGATGAACACGCCTAAAGCGCAAAGGTCTTTGCCCTCTGACCTTTCGCTGACTTTGTGTACCCCCCCTGTCCCCCTTGCGCCCCCCCTCCCCCGTGCACCACCACGTGACCCTGCAGGTCAAGTCAATAAAGTATCCGAGTGGAACCTATAGATTGATCTATCCTACCACTCTCCATAACTCCTCCTCCACTGCATATTGTTTAATGTCTGTGCTTTATCGTTTCTGGATGCGTCAGTGTGATCCATACATCTGGCTATGGATTGGTCACAGCCATTATTCTCTGTTACTTATGCATCATAAAAGGCCGGAGTCAGCCCGCAATGGCGCAGCGGTCTAAGCATTAGCCTCTAGTGCAAGCTGCCCACCGGGGACTGGGATCGAATCCCGGTCTCGCCAGACCCGGATATGGCCGGGGCTCACAGGGAGCGGCATATTGAGCGGCCGCTCCCAAGGGGGGTATAGGACTATTTCCGGACAAGGATCCGTCGCGCAACACCGCCCCCGTCTGGTGCTGGAGTAACGGTGTCGGGCTTGAGGAGCCAGACAGCTAGTCTGCCTGGCGATCTCCTCTGGGGCTGCCGGCCACGGGGTCGTGCGGCGGATCCTACGCAATAGGCAGGGGATATGTGGATGCTAGGTTGGGTTCAATTGGATACCAAATTGGGTGAAAAAGGGATAAAATCAGAAAAAATAAATAAAATTAAAAATTAAAAAAAAATTAAAAAAAAATAAATAAATAAAAGGCCGGAGTCACAGACTGGAGTTAAGCCTGGTCCTGGACTAAAGTCACACTTTCAATGTACAATCTCCATTGAAGATGCTTTTCAGTCTAGGATTAGGCAGTAAAAAAGGTAATTTGTCCCCACAGTGAGACACTGATAGATTTGAACATACAGTATATTTATCTTTTTTAGGAAATGGCTATTTTCTCTCTGGTTCTGTATTGTCTGTGAGAATGCATAGTATTGTAGAGGGGAAAATTGTTGGATCTTGGTATATGAGTAAAAAACAAACACGATTTAGTAAAAAGACCTCGTGACCTCCTGTGCTTGTAGCCCTGGTAAACAAACGCGTGTGTCTGAAACCATTCCGTTTCATTTCGTTCAATGCATTTACGATGAGGCCTGTCCACTGATTTCTACCTCCACCAGTCACCCCTGAATTTGAAGGCAAACAGAGGTAGAGGAGCAACTGCTGTATAACAGAGAACAAAGACATTTCATCACACAGTCTTGTTGTACTGGGTGAGTGAGTGTCCTCTGAGTGAACCACTCTCTCCATCCTGGGGAACAATGCAATTGGTAATGCGTGGACTGGAATGAGGAACCACATCAAACATGTGTTCCTTATTACATTCCATGCATTTACAATGAGCCCCGTCCTCTAATTTCTCCATTCACCAGCCTTCCCTGACTCTAGACCCACTACTGCATCAGCCTCCACTGGGTGTGATACTGATAAAGACTTCTGTTGCGATCCAACACATTGTTGGAGTGTGGTGTGGTGCAGCGATAAAGCACAGGGGAAGCTTCATATACCACCGCTGGACTTCTTTCTATCCTTGTACTATTTTGTACAGCGCTTACAATGGCTTTTGGGAGGATGTGCATACATAAATGGTAAATGGACTGCACTTATATAGCGCCTTATTCCAAAGTGCTTTACAATGGCCTCTCATTCACCCATTCACACACACATTCACACAACGCTGGCGGCAAGCCACCATGCGAGGCGCCAGGCCGCTCATTGGGAGCAATTTGGGGTTCGGTGTCTTGACGCATGGCCAGTTGGGGATCGAACCGCCGAACTTGTGATCATTAAACGCCGGTTCTACCTCCTGAGCCACAGCCGCCCCATATCACTTTCATATTTTGACCCTCTCCGATCCAAACGTCTAAATCGCTCCCTTCCCTGTATGGCGCCCTACAGGCGATGACAGGAGATGAGGCGAGGGAGAGCTGAGGAGAGCGGAGGAGCAGGATCTTTCTGAGAAAGCAGAGCTGGAGGGGAGGGGGGGAGCAGCAGAGGAGGCAGGAGAAAGCACACCACAGCACCCAGTAAATGAGGTAGCAAGAGTTCTGCTGATGCCAGTCACACTGTACGCTCTGGTTTAATGAGTTACCCTGGCACTGAGCACACAAATCACAAGACAAAAGACCAACAGGGAGGGAGAGGGAAGGGAGGAGGGAATGAGTGAGGGGGGGGGGGGCAGGGAGAGAGAGACACACACACATACACACACACACACGCACACACATAGAGAGAGAGAGAGAGAGAGAGAGAGAGAGAGAGAGAGACAGAGAGACAGAGAGAGAGAATACTCTCTCTGCTGGCCTGGAGGTGGGAAAAAATAACAAGAGAACCTGGAGATCTGCATCTATAAATGTACCAGACGGGTTCTACTCACAACAAGCACATTCAACACGTCAGAGGAACAAAGGAGCGTGGGATAGAGAGGGGAAACAGATTGAGAGAAGAGAGCAAAGTGAGAGGATAAAGATTGCTCTTCGTTTTCTTCATGCTGTAGATGTTGCTGTTGCAGGAATGTGTCTAGCGACCTGGGTTATAGCTGACCGCAGGGTTGGGGTTGGGTTAGGTTTGGGGTTGGGGTTGGGGTTGGGGTTGGGGTTGGGGTTTGGTCTGGCACAGCGTCATGGAGCTGAGCGCCTAATGAGCATGGTTGTAAACAGATTCCCAAGGCTCAGCGCTGAGGTGGCAGGGGCTCCTGCTGACAGGGCGGCTGTGTACTACACCCGTCTGGGGGCTGGTCTGGGCCTGTCTACGTGTGGCGGAGTCGATTCGGAATCACGCTCTCATGATGAGGTAGGCCTGTCTGCGACTTCTAGTCCAGATAGGGCCCTTGTACCATGAGGATGTCCTCTTGGTATAACTGTTCACGTCTGTGGCATCCATGCGAGAGGTCCCTGGTCCTCGTTTGAAAGCCCTGCTAGTTACATGGCTCTCTGTATGCCTATTGGTATGTCTCATAAACATGCCAGTTGATAATGATAATGTTTTATTCACCATGCAGTCAATTCAATCACTTGTTGAAATGTTGTATTTTTATGCTCTAGGCACAGGGTCAGCCATAGTCAGCGTCCCTGGAGCAATTAGGGGTTAAGTGCTTTGCTCAAGGACACATGCAGCTCCCTCCTAAGGCGGGGATCAAACCAGCGACCTTCCGATTACTAGCCGGGCTCTCGAGCCGCTAGGCTACCGCCTTCCCCATAAGATCACCTCAGTGAATCTCTATGTACATGTACACACATCCACACACACACACACACACACACACACACACACATCCATTGACATGCTTGTCTGTCCTAATGTAATGTCTGTCTGTAAGGCTGCCATACTAAAGGCCATGCAGTCTACCATGTGAGGGCGGATGAGGGTGTGTGCGTGTACAGTATGTGTGTGTGTGTGTGGGGGGGGGGATGGAGGGATGGGGGAAGCCAGCCCTGAGCAGCCTGGAGGATGGAGGAGTTTGTTTTCACAGCCAAAAAAGATTCCTGTTTTTTCCGACTGAGGCGCCGGGCCAGACACCTCCCGGCTAATCCGTGGGATTTCGGAGAGCTCCTATTCCTCTCTCTGGCATCTGGGCTGCATAGCATCCACTCTAGTATTAGTCTTAGAATACAATCCTGTGTGTGTGTGTGTGTGTGAAATTCTTTCACTAAAAATAACAATCACTGTCTCACTTAAACCTCTGAGCGAATGTTGTGCTTGCAGCACATTATATTCTAGTATCATCGACCCTCCGGCGTGAAATGACTATCGAGGCTAGATCGATAGCAGCAGTCGCTCACTTCTTGGCACGTTCGTTTATCAGCCGAGTGGCAGGGATAAAAGGGCTTTGAGGGATAGGAGACTTTGAGGGGGAAAAAACCGTCAGCTCTTACTGGAAGACAAGACCAGATATTCATGAGCTTGATGCGCCATTTCACCAAGCTGAAGACCTGAACACCTTTTGGTCTTTTACATTCACTGTCTGCCATTTGGGGGTGTTTCGCTTGGCACCAGGCACAGTGTCACATGCACACCCCCTTCAACCCATCCATATGTATGCCATGTACTCACCCCCCAAAACACGCATGCACACACACACACACACACACACACACACACACACACGCAAACAAAGAGTGTGTTATCATTAGTGTGAGAGCACACACAGCTGATGCCATACGTCAGTGGGCCCCAGCCAGACTCTCCCATGTTGAGAACAGTCTCACAATGTCACACACTGCAAACAGCCTCCGTGACCAGACTGCTGCAATCCTGCAGGAAATAAATAACACTCTCTCACTGAAATGTCCCTCTCTCCCACCGCCCCCCGCCCCACACACACGCAGGCTCACACACACACACACACACACACACACACACACACACACACACACTCAGACACATACACAAACAAACACAAACAAACACACAGGCACAGGAACACACACACACACCTGGCTATATCTGTTTTTACCACTGTGTTGAACAAGATAATATCTTGTTCATCTTCTCTATCTATCTTCTCTTATACGGACTATACAGTATCCTATACTGTATCCTTGAGCTCTCTCTCTCTCTCTCTCTCTCTCTATAAAGGCTTCACCGAAAAGAAGTCCACAGATTAACACCTACTCGCTTACTTGGAATCTTCAGTCAACCTAGACTCTCTCTCTGTATACTGTGTTTCCTGCTGTAGTGTCTCTCTCTCTTTCTCTTGCATTGTTCCCTTCATCTCTGTTAAGACCAGTAGCTCAGAGACAGGCCAGATCTTTCTCCACAGCCTCCCTTCTGACCTCTATCTGTCTACACACTGTCACTCTCTCTCTCTCTCTCTCTCTCTCTCTCTCTCTCTCTCTCTCTCTCTCTCTCTCTCTCTCTCTCTTTCCATCTCTTCTCCTTCTTATCCTGGAAGACCAGTAGCTAGAGAGAGAAAGAGAGAGAGATAGATAGAGAGAGAAAGAAAGAGAGAGAGAGTGAAGGGAAAGAGAGAGACAGAGAGAGAGAAAGAGAAAGGGAGATAGAGAGACCTCTCTCCACAGCCCTCCTGTTCCATCTGCCTGCTCTCTGTCCCCCATGACTTCCATCTGTGCAGTGGTGAGAGCCAGCGTGAGTCATACCCCGCGCTACGACACTGAGCGACGTCCATCACTACATCTGCCCTTTAAAGGACACATACAGGTGGCGGACGTGACACTGCAAAGAAGTGTGTGTGGAGTTCCAGACTGAAGCCAAACAGCCAGCTGTCTGATAGAGGGTCAGTCTGTCTATGTGTGTGTGTGTGTGTGTGTGTGTGTGTGTGTGTGTGTGTGTGTGTGCGTGCGTGCGTGCGTGTGTGTGTGTGTGTGTGCATGTGCACGTGTGTCTGCGTCTTCCTCCAAAAAGAGAGATGGTGTCCTGTCTTTGAGGAGTGTTGATTTAGCTCAATAAATCAGGTTATACCCCGTGAAGAAACAAACAGCAGGCAGACAGGCAGCGCTCAGACAGCAGTCAGTAGACAGTACTGTAGCAGTCCCAGACCCTGAAGAGAGTACTGTGTGTCTTTGTCTGTCCTCACCTTGCAGCGCGTCACAGTCTGCCCCAGCAAAGACATTATCAGGATAGACAGGCCAGATGTCACAGCTGAGAACATAACCGCCAAAAGCCGCTCAAGTAAACAAGCTCTGCCTGTCTCTCTCTGTCTCTCTCTCTCTGTCTCTCTCTCTCTCTGTCTCTCTCTCTCTCTCTCTCTCTCTCTCTCTCTCTCTCTCTCTGTCTCTCTCTCTCTCTGTCTCTCTCTCTCTCTCTCTGTCTCTCTCTCTCTCTCTCTCTCTCTCTCTCTCTCTCTCGGGCATCATGGCAATCGCGGAATAATAGGATGTTCATTACAAATTAATTATCTGATGACTTTAGGGGAGTAACAATAAACCAATGTTATTAATAATAACCCTGTTGTGACTAATGTCTTGAGAGAAAAACACACTTCCTGAGAATGGAATGCAAATATTTATCAAGTGGTATTCTCTTACTGTCCAAGCTAGCCTCTCAATGACCTCCAAACAGACAGATGCTTCTGTCCTTTATCTCTGTGGGATAGAGTCTCTTTCTCATACCCCCCCCCCCCCCCATCTCTCTGTCTTTACTGCCTTTTGTGTTGTGTGTGTGTGTGTGTGTGTGTGTGTGTGTGTGTGTGTGTGTGTGTGTGTATGTGTGTGTGTGTGTGTGTGTGTGTGTGTGTGTGTGTATGTGTGGTGTGTGTGTGTGTGTGTACATGCATGTAAGCGTAATTCTGATGAGAGCGCAATGTTCAGTAGGCCTACCCCCTCCTTCTGCACTCCTGCTAACCACCATCACTCACAGAGATTAAATGTAGGGCCTCCAGGGACACAGAGCCTCCTAAGTCCGGCCCAGCCCGGCCCAGCCTGGCCCAGCCCAGCCCAGCCTTGAGCTGGCTGACTCACTTAATCACTGGAGCCTCCAGCGTTTGCCTCTTCCCAGGCCCAAGCAGGGCTGATGAATGGGGGTGGGATGCAAACAAATCAAGCGGTCGTTATGTGATTCTGGCCACTCAGAGATTTATGACACCATTGATTGCCCCCCCTAACCCAAAAGCTTCCTCAATTAAACTGTATAAGCTCCATTCCACTGTGACAATAAGAGAACATGTGGATGAAATTGGATTTGGACTTCTACTTGGCCCTCTACTGCCTTTAAATCATAGGTTATTATGGCATTGTTTACTTAACAGTTTTTCTTTTTTCTTTGCTAGCCTCTTGAGGGTTGTCCATGATGATCAGTGAAGATGGCAAAACAACTTGTTCATGGAACCTTTAAACAAGGGCCATCCGTGTTGCTGTTTTACAACCCAAACCAATGTGACCAAACAGGAATCATGTTGGTCTCTGTGATCATCCATCCTTTCGGAAGACATATTAGTCGTGGCCGTTCGCGTAAAACAGTTCCAAGGCGATGCGTCACTGTGCTGTCGCCACAACCAAAGCCACCACGGAGCGCCGGTCTCTGCCAAAAGAAGACATCTGTGCACGAGAGGAAAAACAACAAGCCTGGAGCGGCTCCGCTTGAGATATGTTGATGCACTAAGCTTACGGCGGAAGACGATCTGTTATGATAAACCAGGAATTCATCAAAGACAGGGCTTATTGTCCAATCGTGACGTTAGAATTACAAGGTTCTATCTCCATTTTTGTCAAAATTGAGTTTTTTTACATAATCTGATCCATTAGGTGTTTATTAATGCCTGTGTGGTGTTATTTTTTAAATGTTGACATTTTTGAGTTAGTAAGTCATAAAATACAAAGGTTCCATCTCACAAAACATAATGGAATGTAAAAACGTTGACGCTCAATATCTCTGAACTACCCTAAACGGAGATAGAACCTTATCATTCTAAGGTCACGAGATTATACATGAAATACCAGTTTTTACAATATAACCTGCCGTTTCAGTAGGCCTGGGGAGTCTTAAATCTATGTAAACAACAGCATGTTGACATGAGGCATACATTCATATTGTCGGTCTGCCATGATCTTATTATTGTGGACTGAAAGGGGAGTCGCAGATACACATCGGACGATGGAAATGCATTGGGGAGACAAAGCCAATTTATCCCCTAATCTCCTATAGCAACCAAGCCACCTGCCGCGGTTGGCACGGGGAGCATGGCTGAATTATTGATTGGATGCCAATTATTTGTTGTATCGTTGATGTTAGGATGTGAAAATAAACCTTTATCTTGCTCACTGGTGATTAACCTACTTTTATAAATAGTCTACCTTTATCTTGCTCACTGGTGATTAACCTACATTTATAAATAGTCTACCTTCAAAGTGTCACTAGAGGAAATTCATCTTGAAAATGTCTTGATCACAACAAACAAACAAACAAACAAAACATTACCATATTAAAACCAAACTTACCATTTCGACTTTTAATTTTCGGATCTTCTCATCGAGGCTCTTCCTTCCCGTGTCACGGTCTTTGGTCTCCTGTGAATTCAACTTGCCATGATCTCCCCGGTGAGAAGACGCCTCTTCCCGCATCCACTTGAGCAAACCCTCCGGTGTCTTCCGTCCGATTTTGACCTCTAAATCTTTTAAATCTGGAACAGAGTCGTGGACAGTGCCTTCATCCATAATGTTTATTTTCTGCGTCAATTCAAAAGTACAGTACGTCTTCTTGCTTCTTGAATATCCGTGACTGTCAAACTGCAGCAACCTCTAATTGCAGTGTCTGGCATCCTACGCGACTCCTCTCTAATTGAGAAACTGCGCTAGAAAGAAAATAAAGAGCTATTTCAGTTAAACTCCATTCTGAAATTCAGTATTGTTGCACTGATCCTCGTGGATTGCAAAAGATGACCCGAATGACCATCGTATGCATAGGCTTTGTTTCGAAGTTGGTCATAACCTCTTAGAACGAATGCACTCATCAATTGAAGACTGAAAAATGGATTTGCTAATTTGTCATTGGAATGCCGTGGCGTTTGAGTTTACCCAGCTCGGTAAAAACAAAGATCTTTCTATAAGGTTGGATTTGCATAAAAGACTACGTGTCAATAATCAATACGGAATAACTGATATATTGTTATTATCGTTCAAATACGCAACGACGAGCTGGACGCCCGCGAACCCAGGCGCCAGGCGCAGATTCTACCTGCATGATGACAGCGAGTCAGCGACAGCCGCAGAATGCAAACTGTACAAGAGCGCACACAAACTTGCCTGCCGTAAGTACTGTAATAGCTCTACAGCGAAACGTCTTACCGTACTGATGAGAAACGCGCCCTGTCCTATCCGACACAAACAGTCATTCAGAGTTAATAACAATACTTTACTATTCGACTCTTCGCCTATAAAGCTCACACTGCAGCTGCTCTCTCAAAGATGAGTCATGTCATGTTCCGCAATAGCAGTAGCCTACCATAGAAGGAAAGCTGCACTGGATTAGTTTCACACTGACTCCAGATCATTTCCACTCATCTGAGCTCTCTGAGATCCAGTGCTGCCAAAGCCAGAAGATGAGGAGGGATGGTGTATCAGTCTCTGATCAGGACAATGGAGGGGGCTGTCAGTGTCACTTAAGTCATTCATCTGACCTGATCTTACTTCAGTTTTGCCATACTGCCGTATCACAACATCAAATCACACCTATAATCTAATCTCTCTCTCTCATACACACACACAATGACTAGCCTTTATCAGACAGCTGACTGTTTGGCTTCAGTCTGGATAAAAACACTTCTGTGCAGTGTTACACACACATGCACACACGCATGCATGTGCACACACACACACACACGCACGCACGCCCACACACGCACACGCACGCACACACGCACACCCACACACACACAGACAACCCTTTATCAGACAACTAACGCACACACACAGACTACCTTTTATCAGTCAGCTGACCTACACAGCTGCGAGTCAGTTGACTTTGTACCACTTTACTGTGGGCTACAGAACATTACCTTCATCTAACACTGCCCCACTCTTATACGTTTATGAGTGAGCAGAACCAATTCTTCAGCAGGTCTGATAACTGTCTGATAACTGTCTGATAACTGTCTCTGATAACTGTCTCTGATAACTGTCTCTGATAACTGTCTGATAACTGTCTGATAACTGTCTCTGATAACTGTCTGATAACTGTCTGATAACTGTCTCTGATAACTGTCTGATAACTGTCTGATAACTGTCTCTGATAACTGTCTGATAACTGTCTGATAACTGTCTGATAACTGTCTCTGATAACTGTCTCTGATAACTGTCAAAAACTAAACCTTCTCTTTCCGGGACATTTTGCATGTTCTCTGTTTGTTTGTTTTACTTTTGTTGTTGTTTTGTTTTACCTCAGAAGTGATGTTTGATTTAATGTACTCTTTACGCTTTATACTATTGCCATTGGTTTTGCTATTATTATTGTTGTTATATGTTGTTGTTATTATTATGACATTGCACTGATATTAATATCGTTTGATTGTTGCGTTGTTGAGGAGTTGCTAAACCCTAAAGCAAAATCCACTTTTCAGTCTTCAATTGATGAGTGCATTCGTTCTAAGAGGTTATGACCAACTTCGAAACAAAGCCTATGCATACGATGGCCATTCGGGTCATCTTTTGCAATCCACGAGGATCAGTGCAACAATACTGAATTTCAGAATGGAGTTATTTAGGTACATTTAGAACCAACTACACGGTCCAGTCCACTGAGACAGTCAGTTGGCCGCATCAGTGGCAGTAAGACCTTTAGAACTCTAATCTGCAGTCAGTGGGTGTTTCTTTAGTGAGCTGAAGGGATCTATCTCTGGCATAGTGAGCTCTCCTCCGAGATGCCAGGCAGAGGGGGTTTGCCCACTTTGAGGAACATGGAACAGGGATTAAGATAGAGATCTAGCAGATAACAGTGATGGAAACTAAAGGAAGGTGGGGGAAATGACTAAAGTATGTTTTCATTCTGCTTCAAGTGAACGTGCACACAAAGGCAGAGAAAGATTTGTTGAGCTCTCAACAGTACCTGACTGAACTAGTGCTCATTTAGCCTCTGGGGATACAAGGTACCCCAGGAAAGAAGAGATGAAGAGGGTTTGTGAGTTATTCTACAGAACGAAGGTACAAGGATGAAAACCAAACCGCTGAAATTCATTGGAAAATAAAGAGGGGGTGAAAGGTTTTGAAGTAGAGAGCCCCCTTTTCAACTGAAAGACATTGAAGAGGAATAAAATTGAAACATGCTAATGGCTGAAGGAAGCTAATAGTAAAGGCCAATGCACACGGCCCCGATTTTGTTGCACCGCCGAATTCGATTCCATTGTTTTGAATGAGACAATGCACACTGGGTGCGATGCGATATTGTCGCACGACAACATTCGATTCTCCATTCACACCCACACACTTCGGTGGTGTGAATTGAGAATCGAATGTTGTCGAGCGACAAAATTGCACGCCTTGTGCATTGGCCTTAAGGCTAACGCTACAGGTATGTGGTGATCACAATGACATACCTCATATATGCCCAAGGAACAGACATCATGTTCATCCACCAGCATTGTGTCAGTGTAACCATTGGGGGTTTGAACCTGGTACCACTCGCATGGATACCATAGATGTAAACCATTATACCAAGAGGACATCCAGGCTAAGAGTATGAATGGACATCCAGGCTTAGTTTTAAATGAATGTGCAATAACACTATGTGCAATATGACAACCCTAGTCGTCTATCTGTACAGTATAGTATAGTGGATAGTGTACATAGCCTTTATTTATGTAAACCAGCTCTTTTCCCTTCTTGTGTTTTTTTTTGTTTTTTTTTCTTTCCTAGCACCAGGGGAGCCACTGCTCCTAAATGTCGTTGTTTGGTACCTGTACTATAGCAATGACAATAAAGACCATTCATTCATTCATTCATTCATTCAGTATGATTCTGCTACCTCAGGAGTCAGGACAGACCTTATCATTAAGACCATTAATACTTGGGCTAACTGGAGCTTAGCCTCCCAACAACAGAACCATTAACATTATCAGGGACCCACATTCTAATCCCCCAATACATGGAAAGTCTCTTAGAGCATTATAAGACATCTCACACACTCCCTTTGTCTGGGTCTATACTGTACAAGTAGTAGGTCATGAGATTAATATGCAAGTATGCAAGATTAATATTCCAACACCCACACACCCCCACATAGAATAAGTTAGAAATCTGCTTTACACAAAGGCTACACCCCAGAGTGTTTCCATTAAGCAACATACAGCACACTGATAGCAGATCAGATTTCATAAGATAAACGCAGAACTCATAATAAACTCGAAGCAACTCTTGAGTTCCTGTCAGCGTACATCATGACAGACTGAACCAAGAACAGAGATGACTTCATGCACGTGTGTGTGTGTGTGTGTGTGTGTGTGTGTGTGTGTGTGTATGTGTGTGAGTGTGCGTGTGTGTGTGTGTGTGTGTGTAACTTCCCCTTACCTCATCCTCTCCGTTGACACTCACCTTGGTGGTGTTCTCCCTGGCCCTTGTCCCGGAGTGATGACATCACCAAGCAGCTGCAGACAGCACAATGGTGATCCCCCCCCCCTCATCCCCTCTCCTGTTAAAGTCATTTAGGTGGAAAATAGAACAAGAGACGGGAAAGAAAATAACGAAAAAAGGAGAAAAATAGTCATTGTCCAGCTGAGGTGAACAGAACCACCAACCACCGGGTCTGGGTCTGCAGGGTCTGTGTACTGAACGCAGATCAAATGTCTGAGCAGTAGAGAAATGGCCCTGGAGTGTGTTAACACACTAGAGCCCTGGAACCTTCAATGAAGGCTGCAGAGTGCTAGTTTATGACGCCAATGTCCAGAAGGAGTGGAATAGAAGACGTTTGATCAAGACTTCACATCTTGGCTGGATGTTATGAGAGAGAGACTGAAGGATTGATACGAGCACGATGACAAACGAGTAGGGTCTGGCCCAAGAATCAGACACGACATATCAAGAATGATGTGTGATGTCTAGACATCCTAAACAGGCTGCCAAGTGAGACACAATCTGACAAAATCATAATTACTTAGGGTTAGGGTAATTACAATCATAATTACTTTTCGTGAAAACATCGTAATCAAAGTCGTGGCTCTATTGGGTCACCTCAAAGGCCTTAGAAAGATTACATCTCTGCTGTCACAAGCACATAGATTTGGAAGAAGAAAAAAAAACTAAAACATTCTAAATAGTAAACACCTTTACATATCATGTATCTATTCTTCATTCACATGACCTCTTGGCCTTGGTCCTTTGACACACAAATTACCGTCAACATTAAAAAGAGAGTCTGGAATTTGTACATAGATTTTGGGACTTTTAAATCAATGATATATAGACATTGATTCTAGAAGAACATATGGAATGATATGAACTTAGTTCAACTCTCTTACCCCATCAGAACCCAAAATATAAGCTTGTTTTACTCTGTTGTCTATAAACACTGTATATTTTGGAAACATAATGTCCCATAATGTCTGTTTATCAAAAGAAGTGGCAGGTAGAACCGTTTTGTTGTTGTTTCAAACCCAGATTACCCCTTTAAAGGGGCCATTAATTAGATGTTCCTGCTTTCAGTCAACAGCGTGGCATCCAAACACAATGATTGCACACTACAATGCACATTCACCCCCTGGTGGTGATAGGTGGGCTTACAGTTCATACAAACCTTTGATTTACTACAGGTTGCGTAATTCAAATAAAAAATCAATCAATACGTTACCTTAATAAAATAAGACATCTCTCCCAATACTGGGAAATAAGGTAAATACCTAGTGTTATCATTAGGAGATCAGTGAGTTCATAGAGCTTTTGAGGTATTTTATCTGCATACCTGATCTGAGGTCATGCGCTGAATCAAAGGTCTCTTATCTTTGACTAAGTGCCTCTTTCCTTTACTCTCTCACTGTGTCTTTCTCCTTCTCTCTCTCTCCCTCTCTCTCTCTCAGTGTATCTCTCCTTCCCACTCTCAGTGCCTCTCTCCTTCCTTCTCTCCTTCCATCTCTAGTGCCTCTTTCCTTCCCTCTCTCACTGCATCTCTCTCATTCTCTCTCCTTCCTTCTCTCCCTCTCTCACAGTCACACATGTTAGTTCAGCAGTTCACCCTGAGCCTGATGGGTCACATTCTGCAGTTACCGTGGAAACAGCAGACGGGGGCGGCATGGAAAAGCTGCTACGTAAAGTAAAACGATTTTAAACAAGGTTGACTGCAAGTCAAGAGATAATGTCAACCCGCACGACTTCTGTTTCGAAACCTGTCTAAAGCAATAACCCTAGCCCTCTTAATTTGTTGGGAGCACACGATTAAGCATAACATAGGAGGTCAAAACGTCAGAGCCGTTGTACATCCGTCAGCTATGTGATATATCTATTTAAAAAGGACACACACAAACAAGGAAGTCACAGGTGTTCAAACACATTCAAATCTCCTATTCAAATGACAGAGGACAGAGAAGGAAACCAGTAGTACAGTATTGCACATCTTTCCTGCCTCTGTCCCCTCCCAGTCCCTCCCTAACACTGGACCAACCTGTCTTACCTGTCTGCACCTGAAGGAAGACAACAGTCAGTAGAGGAGAACACTCTTGACAGGCAGTAGAGTGCACAGGAGGAGGACACCGGCCATGGAGGACGGCAGCACCGAGGAGGTGGACATCGAGGAGCTCATGGAAGGCATGGAGTACATCCCGGGCCACTTCCACCTGGAGCTCAACCTGAACTGCGAGCCCCGCGGGCCCGGGGAGCTGCGGCGCAGAGACACCCACCTGAAGCAGGACAGCCTGCGGGCCGAGCTGGAGGCCGAGGCCGGCTTCCTGCAGTACGGCGTCCGCAACCTCCTGGGTCTCCTGGCCTTCCACCTGGACCGGCTGGAGGAGGCCGAGGAGCTCTTCAGGGGCGTCTGCAAGGAGGACCCGGGGAACCTCAACGCCTGGGCCAACCTGGGTTACGTCTACGATCGCCTTCAGAGGGAGCTGGACGCAGGGGAGTGCGTGGAGAAGGTTTCCCAGCTCATGGGGCTGGAGGCTGGGGAGGCGGGTCAGGCGGAGGCCAGGCTTCTGGCGGCCCGGTGCCTGGCGGAGCAGGCCTATGCGTACCCCTACGACGTGGAGCTGGACAGAGAGGAGGACCTGAGGGAGAGACTGACCGCCGCGCTGAGACTGTACAACAGAGCCCTGGACTACGGGGGAGAGCTGGTGAGATCATCTTTTAACAACTTCTTAAAAATGTGTATATCTTCATATGTCCCAATCATTATATTGTACAGAGATAGATGCTGTTTTGTCCAGGCAAAGAAAACTTTATATACATTCAAATTTCATTCAGTTCATTGTAGCTGCTGAGATCGGATGTTGTTTAGAGAAAATGACATGTCATACCTCACCTACTGCAGTGATTCAGTTATAAGACATGTTGATTTGTTTCAGATACCAATGGAGGAAAAGAGAAACTGGTATTTCAAAATGGCAACAATCTATATAAGGTAGGCAGTGTTACAATTAGCATAATGATCATCAATACAGTAGTAGAGCATTTGGTCTGTATTCAGAGTCTTCAACGTTTTAAACTCATAGTATGACAATGAAATTAATAATGCCAGAAAACTAATGTAAATCTCTCTCTCTCTCTCTCTCTCTCTCTCTCTCTCTCTCTCTCTCTCTCTCTCTCTCTCTCTCTCTCTCTCTCTCTCTCTCTCTCTCTCTCTCTCTCTCTCTCTCTCTCTCTCTCTCTCTCTCTCTCTCTCTCTCTCTCTCTCTCTCTCTCTCTCTCTCTCTCTCTCTCTCTCTCTCTCTCTCTCTCTCTCTCTCTCTCTCTCTCTCTGTAGATTAGATGATATTGTGAAGACGGAGGACTCTGAGTACTCCAGATTGTCTCACTACAATAAGGGGCTCAAGTTGCTCACAGAGACCCTGAAGTCTAAGAAAACACATCACCAAGGTATGCATTCATGAATGAATGAGATTTTCCATTTTTTTACAACATTTTCTGGTTGATCAACTTTTTGACATTGACACTGTATCAAACATAAACTTAGACCATTTAACAAACAATCAACAAAGCAAACATAAGACATAGCATTTGCCTTACACCATAATGGTTTCTCTCATTCCATCCAAATCCACTTCCTTAATTAGAGCTGTGTTCTAGAGATGGATAGATCGGTCACTCTCCTTCTTTCCCTGAGAACCCATGTCTGCTTTCTGAGCAGCCATAAAAGGGCTATAAACTTGGCGCCAGCTCTTGAATGGGGTTATAGTCTCTGACTGTACGGTATATATTTGCCCTCAGCTCCAGGTGTGTGATAGAATTCAATAGAATAATAATAGAAAATAGAATGGAACCATTCATTGTCCTCAGAAGAGGAAAACCCTTTTCCACAGAAATGTGGAATGGAGCATGTGAAATGGAATGGAATGTGTCATAGACTCTTATACAGGTTGTAATATTATGATATTATATTAAGAGTATACCTGATCTAATAAGACATATCCCTGTCCTTTCCCTCTCTCTCTCCCCCACAGCCCTCGCCTGGTGTTATGTGGGCATCCTTCTGGAGAGGAAGGAAGAGTTCTCCACTGTACCCATGTCTGTGCATGACTGTGGCTACTCTGGCTCAGATCCCCTTTCCTGCTATGGAACTGTACGTATATTCTTTATATTCTTATGAACACCCAAACCACATCAAAGAGCCCAGCGCGCTCTCCTCCTTTCAAATGATCCCTCAAAACCCATCTTTTTAAACGTTCTATTTTTATAGTTGTTTTTACTGTGCTTAAACTGTACTTAAACTTTTTATTTATCTATCTTGTTCTCTCCATGAAATGCAGTGTCTTTGAGTACTGAGAAAAGCACAAAACAAAATGATTTAGTATTAAAAAATGATTAAGGGCCGGTTTCACAGACAAGGCTTAAGCCTAATCCTAGACTAAAAAACATCTTCAATGGAGATTTTACATTGAAAGTGTGATTTAGTCCAGGACTAGGCTTAAGCCTTGTCTCTGAAACCGGCCCTTAGTATTATAAAAAAAACTTTGCCTGACCTTTCTCTAACCACTAGCCAGGCAGATAGTTATAGAGTAGCAGTAAAGTCACAGCCGATCCCTCAGGCTCCACTCAAGTGTAACCCTAACCCTAACCGTCTAGTTGAAAAATGCTTTTGATCAGCTGATTGTTTTGGAAATCAGAGGACAGACTCATTGTAAACGCATGGAATGGAATGAGGAACGGTATCAAACATGCATGACATTGTGTCAGAATCAAACCACAGCTGTCAGACGGCACATGCTCATTAGATGGATAGGAGGAGAACTTTGCATAATGGAGGTTATGTTAGATGTAAGTAGATATGAGAGCCCATGGCTGCTTCCTGAGCACCCATAAAAGGGCTATAAACTTGGCGCCGGCTCTTGAATAGGGTTATGGTCTCTGACTGTTCTCTATATATCCATCCTCAGCCTCTGGTGTGAATTTCAATAGAATAACAGTCAAAGGAACAGTTCATTGAATACAAAATTATTTTCCACAGAAATGTGGAATGGAATGTGTGGAACCATTGGAATGTGTCAGAGGAAGAGTATTTACCTGGGGCCTCATTTATAGAAAGTACTTTGGATCAAATTTGATCTTACCCGTGTCGTACGTAGAAAACCACGTCAAAGTAGTGATTTATACCATTTCAACGATTTTATCAATGAACGTGGTATTACTGCTATTTCAACATTTAGTTTTGCGCATATTGAGTAAAATACTGTGGGCGAGGGGGCACGCACACATGCAATGACATTTTTACCAAGTCACTGACACTGTGGGGATGCTAAAATTGTCCCCATATGATAAAATCCACCATCCCCCTGATTTTCTTTTACAACTTAAGTACTGGTTGTCATGATCAAACGTTACAAATGCAACTTACCGAGAAGCCACCCTTCTCTGCCCTCTCCCGCTCACTTGGCTTAATTCAGCCGCTATAATTGAGCCGCTATCACAGGGCGTAAATACAAAGCTCATTCACTTGTGTTCAATTTCAAGTAGGTATTTATAGACTTTAGTACGTACGCAATTTTAAACAAGCGCAGCCCGTTTTATAAATAATGCTTACTTCCGTTTAGAAAAATGTGCTTACGTGTAAGTCAAAGATGACGTTCAAGTACTTTTTTTATAAATGAGGCCCCAGACCTAATAAGATATATCCCTGTCCTTGGCGCTTGGTCTCTGAAGGCCATAAAGCTAGCTAGAGAGGACGCGTTCATCTTGAACCGGCTGGCCAAGGTCTTCTTCCTGCTGGGCAAACATGACATGGCCACAGGGATCTGCAACATGGCTCTGGATGTCCTGCCTGACGCTGAGCTCAACTGGCAGGCCTACTGCACCCGCGCCAAGGTACATAAACCCCAATGACATTACATACACAACATACCATTCCTCATTCCATGCATTACATGGAGCCTGTCCTCTTATTTCTACCTCCACTGATACAATACTAGACCAAGCTTACCAGACAGTACCAGTAATATCAACTGATACAATACAATACATACAAATCATGGGTAAACCACACCAACCATGGCCTGAACCACCTGAATCCTCTACTAAATGGATGTTTACTGTTGTCAGATCAACGTGACAGCCTATGTGAGGGCCTTGGAGAGGGCCAAGCAGGGCCTGGATGGGATCCCTGACAGACATCACCTGACAGAGGCCAGGGCCGACCTGGAGAGGGTGTTGAGTGTCCGCCCCTGTCTACGCACACACCTGGAGATAGGACAGGTGAGGGCGGCTGGGATAGGACGTGAGTGAGTGAGGAGGGATAGGGAGCGGTGAACCAGATTCAGCTGTCCAAACAGCATTGTTGAACGGCTGGGTGTGGTCACTCCCTGCTTCACCCTACAGTCATGGCCAAAAGTATTGGCACCCCTGCACTTCTGTCTGATAATGCACCACTTCTCACAGAAAAAAGTGTTGCTTTGTTATTCATGTGTTTATTTCTTTTGTTTGCATTGGAAACACAAAACACAAAAAAGTTGAGAAAAAAAGCAACATCTGATATCATTCCACACATAACTCCAAAAATGGACTGGACAAAGTTAGTGGCAACTTAATTTTTGGTAGCACACGATTTGGAGAAAATAACTGAAATCAATCGCTTCCTGTAATCGTGAATGAGTTTCTTACAATTGGAATGGAATTGTGGACCACTCTTCTTTTGACAACTTCTCTCAACTGCTGTTTTGAGATCGCTCCACAGGTGTTCTATGGGATTTAGATCTGGACTCATTGTTGGCCACTTCAGAAACGCTTTGTCTTACATTGCTCCCCAAAATTATTTGGTAGTCTTCAGATTTCATGATACCATGCACACAGTTAAGGCATCCGGTGCCAGAAGCAGCAAAGCAACCCCAAAACATCTGTGAACCTCCACCATGTTTGACTGTAAGGACTGTGTACTTTTCTTTGAAGCCCTCATTTCGTTTTCTGTAAACACTACAATGATGTGCTTTAGCAAAAAGCTCTATTTGGTCTCATCTGTCCACAGGATCTTGATTTTGGCTTCCCCAGGTAGGTTTTGGCAAAATCCAGTCTGGCATTTTTATATGTGTGTCAGCAATGGGATCGTCCTAGGCATGGGCGTCAGCAGCTTTTTGAATGTGGGGGGGACACTTATTTTTCGGGGGTTCTGGGGGTCCCCCCCCCGAAATTTTTTAAATAGTAGATTCAATTTCCTGCATTCTGGTGCGTTTTACACCCAAAATAATCTCCCTCTTTCTTTGTTTTTCCTTGGAGCTGGCATGGTCTGCAATTACTGACTACTATTATGTTTTGGTTTAACTCACAGAGGCCTGACACTGACACGTAGCACTTTTTAGGTACTTTATTAAATATGAAGATTCAAAAAGAATCAAAGAGTGAATTAGAAAAGAATGAGGTAACTTTGAGTCAACAAATTTATGAGTCAAAAAAGTTATGAGGAAACATAAAATATGTACCTAGGCTACTCAGAGCCTATTACAATCAAACTTAGCCCTCTTCAGTGCATTGCAGAACATACAACTATAACAAACAAAACAAAAATCAAAGAGTGAATTAGAGCTGTCTCCACTGCCCCTGCCTGCTGCCCCTGCCTCTGACTCACTCTCACTCTCAACCACCTATATCAGGAGAAATGGGGATGCATTGAGCACTTGTTCATATTGTTTTTCTCTAATAGAACATTTGACATAGAAATACAATCATCAATACAAAAAATACAATCACAAGCATTTTAGAAATAGAAAAATAAATGGAACAGGTGTTTTCTTCTTATTTTTTAACCCTAGCTCAAGCAATCAGATGCAAAATTGATTCTTTGGGTGGGTGCAATGGCCAAATTAAATAGTGCAAATGCTCAGGGCAATGAACACGGGCAGGAGATGCAATAATGACAGGACAGGTAAGCACTGTGAGGTGTTTGTCGCCATTCTGTACTTTTGATGACATTTCGCCTGTGTCTGTTCTGCATTTAAACATGTCTAACCGCACTAGTAATGCCTAACAAAACTGCTAGTGCCATATAGCTGATCTAGCTCGTATTTGGTTGCTAGTAGGCTATGCTAATTCTATTGCTAATACAGAGAATGTCTCATAAGGTGCTAACATTCTTATCAGAAAAGCTGGCTGTGTTTGACCTTGGGAGAACGCAATGTTGCTGTTTGGCCACTCACGGGAAAACTTGGATGACTTTGACTTACTTTTCTCTTCTTAGAAAAAAAAATCCTTATATCCATCTTGGTGGATGATCTAAATATCGTCTTGCCTCAGTCTGAATGTTTTGAATCTGCGTGCGTGTCTGATGCTGCGTGCCGTTAAAAACAGAAGTAAAACGCGGAGTGGATTTCTGGATATGGGCAATCCCCTACTCATAAAGTGGAACGGATTTGATTGTGAAGCAATGAAAATAACGCTGACCAGTCATGCAACATATTTTTGATGGCAAATGTGGGGGGGTCCAAACGACCTTGTTTCAAAGGTGGGGGGGACACGTCCCCCCCCAAATATATGGTGGTGACGCCCATGGTCCTAGGTCTCCTACCGTAGCGTCCCATTTCATTCGTATTGCAACAGATGGCACTGTTGTTCCCTGTGTCTGCAGGTCAGCTTGAATTTGTTTGGAAGTTGATTGAGGTTTTTTATCCACCATTCGAAAAATCCTTTGTTTCAATCTTTTTACATACATTTTTCTCTTCCATCCACATCCAGTGAGATTAGCTACAGTGTAAACTTCTTGATGACGCTGCGCACAGTAGACAAAATAACATTAAGATCTCTGGAGATGGACTTGTAGCCTTGAGATTGACCATGCTTTTCCACAACTTTGTTTAGCAAATCCTCAAATTGTTTCTCAAATCCTCAGACAATGCTCTTCTTTCTTTTCGCCATGCTCAGTGTGGTACACACAACACAATGGTTGAGTCAACTTTTCTCCATTTTAACTGGTTGCAAGTGTGATTTCTATATTACCAGCACCTGTAACTTGCCACAGGTGAGTTTAAATACAAATTAAAGGAGCATTACATGCTTGAAATATAATTATTTCTTACAATTTTGAAGATATATCCTGTCCATTATTGTGTTCTGTGTGGAATGATATAAGATTTGGCCTTTCTTCTTTCTGTTCCAATGCAAACAAAATAAATAAACATGTGAATACCAAAGCATGTAATTGAAACAAGTGATGCATTTATCTGACAGAAATGCAGGGGTGCCAATATTTTTGTCCATGACTATGTGTGAAACTGTTTGACAAGCGGTGCAAGTATGATGACATATGTATAAACAAGGTGTGTGTGTATGTGAAAGAATAACAGTCACTTGGAGAGACACAACATCCTTCACCTTTACTATCTGTTATTTCTGTAGATTGAAGGTATAAGTGCACTACTCATGTATCAATCTCTATGTATCAATAAGTGTGTGTGTGTGTGTGTGTGTGTGTGCACGCAGGTATACTATTACATGGGTGTGGACGCCCTCCAGGCGAGCCTGCTGGTGGATGAGGAGGCTGTGAACCGTGCCCTAGTGAGCCTGTCCCAGGCCCTGCAGTGTGACCTGGCAGACAGCCTGCCAGACCTCCACCTCCTTAGGGGGCGCTGTCTCCTCCTGAAGGGAGAGGAGCAGAACGCTGCCGACTGCTTCAAACGGGCCCTGGTGCTGGAGCGGCCGGGGAGCAGAGACACCACCAGCCTGCACTGCCTCCTGGAGACCCTCCTGGCCCTGTTCACCCAGAGTTACACTGACCCCGGGCCGGCCATCACCCAGCTGGAGGTGTGGGTGAGGCGGGCTGAGGAGAGGTACCCTGAGGACGCGGTGCAGGCCGAGCTGAGGTGTCTGTACCGGGCACACATGGACGAGGTGGCTGAGCTCTCCAGGGCTCTGATCAGGAGGGGCAGGCTGGACCTGGTCAGGAGACTGCTGGAGACGCTGCAGCCCAACCGCACAGCCAAGAAGAGCCCCCTGACCAGGTCTATGTCCTTGTGAGGGAGGACTGATGTCGATGGACGAAGACTAGTAAAAAGCAAGCGCTAAACTGAAGGTTTCAAACCCGTGTGGCCAGTATAGGCAGGAAGAGGGTTTAGAAGTAATTTAACCGTTTCCTCTTTTTTTTTACAGTTTTTTTAAAGACTTAATACTGTACAATGTCTGTTTTTATTTGTGTACATATAAAGTCTATACTTAGTGATGTCATCTACCGTTCAATGGATGTCGACAAAGGCTGTAAATGTATTATATCCTGCTTGAGAATTTCTTGCTTTTTTTGGGACCTGCATGACTCACTTGACGTGACTTACTTAAATTCAGCAGTTGTGAATCAACCAAGCTTAATGCCCTTACTCTCCCGAATGTAGTGTAACAAAGGTGGCATAAACTGCTGACGGCAATAAATAATTGCGGCACCTAATATCTTAGCGCAGAACCGTGCCTTCATACGGTGATAACAACATTCACTTGGCTGGGGGACAACACTGTGGTATTATATAACAGCTTGTGAGTGAGGAGGGATATACATTTTATTGACTCTACCTGGCCTAACCTCTGCCTGCCCATCAAACTCTAATCATTACCACTGCCCCTTTGTGTAATCCTATAGAGGGTACTAAAACGAAACAGAGGGTTACTGGGCTCTGGGAGGAAGTAGTAGTGCTTTAGGGTAGAGCACTATGGCAGCAGGAGATTGGTCCTATCCTACCAGGCTAGAAAAGCTGGTCTAGTCAGATTGAGGCCCGTCAACTGCTCCTAATCCTATGGGGTTGGTTTTGGCTTCCATGATTCTTAGAATACAGTGGAGGCAAACATCTGAAGGATTAGTTGAGTTGTTACTGCTGTATAATATCAGAATTCACATTCACAAATAAACATTGTAAGCGTGTTGAGATTGGTTTGGTCTGTGGATAAATCCACTGAATATACTAGATTATGTGTCCAGAAAAAGCAAATATAAACATTTAAACAGTGAGGAAATAATTACATTGAAGACACAGGATCACTTTTGGTTCATTACAGCCTTTTAGTAATGTTGACATGATCAAAATAGTGTACCACAGGTTCCCCTGACAGGTACTCAGGTTTACATCATTCATAGATACAGTATGCACGGTTTATCAACAAAGCTATACTGTCAATCACAGAACCTGGAACAATCCTTAGGCTCTCCTATCTAAAGCCTTTTTTATTTATTTTTACAGCAGTGCCAATACATGCCAAGGCTTACGAGCGGCCAGCTAGTGCTGAAAGCCTGGTGCTTCGAGTGAACAAGCGTGTTTGAATTCCCAGTTCAGGCCCACAGTATAGTTTGTTTACATTGTGCGGTTCGTAAGGTGGCAAACTCAGAGACACTACAGCAAAACATTTCAAATCGTGTTTCTAAACAGGTTCTAGTATCTAAGCAGTTTATGACAATTTTATTTGTACTAAACTGTACTCAGCAGCACTATTCAAATCAATTCGATTGCGTACAGTAGTTACAGCGAGCTAACTTGGATTACGCTTTCCACCCACCAAATAGCCAACTGAGGCACTTGGTTGATAAGAATATCCCGTCCTCATTCTAAACCGTGCCCCTATCCCCGTTTGGCCTCAGAGGCGGTAGAGGTAGGCTAAAAGCCTGTATTTTAAAGGAGAACTATTATGCTCTTTTTCCACACGTTAATGTGGGTCTCTGGGGCCCCCAAAACATGCCATTGACGGTTTTTTTTCTGAAAATACCACTCAGAATTTAATCTAAAGGCGTTCCAGCATGCCTCTAAACGCCTCTGTTTTAGTCCTTTTCTGGACAGCTGTTTCACGGATCAGCAAATCATCGGTGGTTCACCGTGTGGCAGCGCGGTGAAAAAACACGCGGTTCCGGATATGGGAACTTTAAGCACCGAACAGACCCGGAGTAGGCACTGTTGAAGCCCGGGAGTAACTGTCGAAAAACAATTGGCCATGGCACACACTGGCACGCAGAAAAGGAGAGGAGATGTGAACGCATGCAGGTCAAGGACTGTGTGGAGGAGGTGGAGGAGAGTTCATGAGCTTGACAAGTCTGAGACTGACTGCTGAGGAGAGTGCCATTTACAGTCCATACGTTTTCTTATCTGATAAGAACCGCTTGCAGAAGGGCGACCCCTTCACCAAGACAATGAAGCTAGGAGATCCTGCCTTCACAGAATACCTGTCAAAAGAGGAGGACAGATGCGTCATGATTCCGGCAACTATGTTTAGAATTGCAAGCAGAAAATTAGACATTAAATCATTATGGTATCGGATGTAAACATCTAGGTACCTTTTATGCTGAAGGACATTCAGGAGCGGCATCTCTGGATTGACCTCATGTAAGGACTCTTTCACAGGGTCTTCAAAGAACAGCTGAGAAGGAGAGGAGACAGCCACTTATAGTTGAACACAACCCAAAATATTTCTCAAAATGTCCCAAAAGCATCACATGTGAACCGTATTATTCATATGGATGCAGTTATCACAATACCTATTCAACCACAAGATGGCAGTAACATGCCGCCACAACAGTGAGATCCAGAGGCTTACAATTATGTTGTATAGCATGTCCTTTGCACAGGAGGCTGGTGGAGGTAGACATTGAAGGACGGGCTTGTTGTAATGCATGGAACTGAATGAGGAAGCCTGTCCTCTGATTTCTACCTCCACTGGTCCTTTGATAGAGAAACAATAAATGTACCCTGACGTATATCAAATTATAGTAACCTGTAGGTTTTGGGGAAGATACTTCCTGTCTGTGTCCCAGGGTGGGAGTTCCTCTCCAAACATGACAGCCAGGTGATCTACGAGGCTGATAAAAGTAGGAGTCACTTTCACATTTTGGTCATTAGTTTGGTCACAGTGCCTGTCTACTTTAGTCTTTAGCCTAAAAGAGTATTGGAGTAGTTTATGAGACTATGAGATTAAATTGACTAAATTGCCAATAATATATTACGTGCACTTGTTAAAAACATGAATATATAATATAATATAATAATAATAATAATAATAATAATAATCCTTTCTTAACACTATTTGGGAGACAGAAACACACCTGGAGGACTCGCAGAAGGCTGAGATGAAGTCCGTCTGTTGATGCTCAGGGTACAGCAGGAGGACAGGCCAGTGCATGGAGCCCTGTTCATCCAGGAACACCTTCGCCCCTGTGGCCTCCTGGGAGGCCATCCCAGCCATGGCTCCAGACGCGCCCCCGTCCCCCCCATCGTCCTCATTGTCAGAGTCACGCTTGCGGGGCAGCTCGGGCTTCAGTAGCTTGATGCCACGTTTCTGTAAGACACACATGGGTTTGTCCGAAAATCGGCCTCGTCACACAGGAAATTCCCTTGCCCGGTTATACAAGAATAAGGCAAGTCATGGTGGTCTTTTCCCAATTTAGACATCACACTCACCTGTATGGCAGCTAGCAGGGCCTCTTTATCAGCTCTGTCCTTCTTTTCTTTGGTATTCTTCTTCCTGGCATCTCTCTCTATTGTTCTCTAAACCACCAACAAAAGAAGAATGTCTACATAGTTACCCCAAACCATGGACATCAACTCCAACTCCAACTCCAAGCCACTCAATGTGGCTTTGCAGCGGTAACGAATGATGGGAGGCAATGGAACATGAAGGATATTTAAGAGGAGAAGCAAAAAAAGCTGGAGTGCTCCTCTGGGTAGAAACGTTCAGCAATGGTACATTTGTGACAGGGTCTGATGAAAAAGTCCCCAACTAGGGCAAGCTCATTTTTTTACAGTTTTTATTACAGATTATGAAAGTGCAGATTGTAAGCTTTCAAATGATGTGTCATACTATGAAAATAGTTGACGATTTGGAATTATTATTTGAATGTTGATGCACCTCAAACCAAATATTGGAGAAAACGTTGGTAGCTAGCTAGCAGCTAAGGAGGAACATTCTAGTGATCCTAAAAATGTTGTTTGCTATACTGAGTGGGCTCTTCAACACTTAAACTTTCGTAATATAAAAAAAAGAAAAAAAAAGAAAAAGAAAGAAGAAAACACAAGCTTTTTAGTCAATTGTGAGACTTGAGAATTGCCGACATGCAGACCATTTCACCAGATCATGTTACATTTGATATTAATTCCATTCCATGCATTGCAATGAGTTCGTCCTCTGATTACTACGTCGACCAACATCCCCTGTAGTGTATACAGTGAGCTCTTTGACTAATGACTAGGGTAGATAACTGACTTGTGGGGGGGGGAAAAGAGGGAAAACAGCCACCACTTGAGTAATCGCAAAAGGTAGAAAAGTGCATATGAGGCTTTACTTGTCTCGATCAAGATATTTTCAGTCATACCTTCTGTTTGTCTGCTGCAGCTCGCAGCTCCAGTAGCTTCTTCTCGGTGGGCTGCAATCTGAGTCCCTCGTCACACCACTGGAGGGCGTCTGCATAGCTGCGCAGCTGCATGCAACACTGGGCACCTGCACACAGTCAAACAGGAGTCAGCTTCTGTAGGTTTCGTAGCTATAGTAGTGTAGCGGACAATACTAAGCAGCATGATGTACACAATTCACCTGTGTGTTCGGTTATGGGGAATTGTGTGTGGGCACTTTAACGCCGGCCACTGGGGTGTGACGTATGGGGGTTATAGGTAGCATTTAAGGAAGTGTTGTATGTTGCTATGGGCGCGATGTCAACAGTTACATAAGTCTCCGTTTCGTTTGTACGCTCCAACTCCTACCACTACTTCATCTCTTTTGAAAATCCATGCCATCTACCCTTGTAAACCAGAAAGGTTCTTCATCCAACACATTTTCATTCACGCACAGAAGATTGACCTGTAAACATTGATTTTTAAGTCTTAATCTCTCAACCTCAATCATGCTGTGATCTGAGTCAAATATTTCAACGATCTATTGATGAACATTTGTTTTTCTCCATTTGTGAACATACCTCTGATTATTGCTTTGAGGTGGTCAGGTTTAACCTTCTTGGCAGCGGCAGCGTCATTCAGTGCAGAACGCATGTTACCTGCAGGGCAAGAGGAGAGGCTGACTTCCAGAACATTCCTCACAGACCTTGGAAAGATCCACCGACAAAGGTGAAACCAGGACAGTGATCCTCACTCCTGGTCCTGGAGAGCTGCAGAGCTTTTGTTCCAGCTCAGTAGGGACACACCTGATTCAGTTAATCAAGGTTTTGAAGATGGGTTGATGAATACAAATCAGGTGTGATGATGGCACTAGGCTGGAACAGAAACCTGGACCCACTGCAGCCCTCCGGGATCAGGATTGAGTATCACTGAACCTGACCTATGATGTCATCATGAGGTCTACAGATGAACAGAGCCCTTACCCAGGTGGAAGTGTGCTGCTGCCCGGTTTGTGTGCAGAACGGCGTTGGTGTTCGAATCATTGCAGTTTAACTTCAAACCCGCCGTGTAGGAAATGATAGACTTCTTGTAGTTCTTCTCCTTGAAGTAATCATTCCCCTCGTCTTTAAAGCTCTGCGCCCGCTCTGGGAGGAGAACAAAGACATTTGAATGAATTCAGAGGTTGAGAAAAGCACTTGGCTGAGGGACAATGTTGTCAATGTCATACTAAAGAACCTGGAAACTGTAAAAAGAAGGGGACATGCCCGACCAGCAAACCGATGTTGAATTTCTGAATTGGTTAACATTGGTTACAGTTAAGGTTTTGGTTCACGGTCTGATTTAGGATTTGACCTTGTTGGGCTTTCAATAGGATGCTGTGGTCAGGAAGGTGGCCTATAGTCTCAACCATCTCCAACATACCCTCTGCAGGTCTCTCATCATCGTGGATAATTGACTGCAATGCAGCCAGCTCCGGGTGGTTCATGGGGTCGATCACATCAGGGGCTTGTTTCATGAACATGGGCACCTTATCGAACTCCTGTATTGACAGTGGGAATGACAGCAGTGAATGGACAGGGACAGAACAAGTTTAGCCACTCAAACCCAAGACAAGAGGACAGTTTGATGGCCATAACATAATTCTGGTAGCAAGCTAGATAGCTAATACAGCTAGCTAATTATTAGACTCGCTAAAGTCGTCAGTTTCTTATACTGTAATATACTGGTATATGCCACCTTTCCACAATCTTACAGTGATGTCTAGGCAGGGCGAATAGCTACCCTGATCTCAGGGCTAGGGCAGTACACGTGTTGGGAATTTGTATTAAAATCACTAGAAGTGATAAATCATGTACTATGTGCTCATTTAAATAATATGTGAATGCGGTCAGTTGAGAACAATAGGAAGGTCACGCAAAGCCAAAAGAGAGGTTCTGTTTTTGAGCGACAAGAAGACAAGCTCCTGACTAAAAGAACGTTTTATGATTCAAACTGCCTATAAATTACTTATTTTTACCTATGTGCTAACAACCATTGTATACCTGCTGTTATGATATTCTATTTTTCTGTACTGATTTTATACTTTCATAACTAATGATTAATGATAAGTCTATTTCTTCTATACTATACTTTAACTTGTAAATCGAATCCTAACTCATATTACTGTGCAACTTCAAATGTTTTCACAAGCTACTGATAAGAACTCAACTCACAGCTCTGCTCACAAAGTATGATATCACCATGGGAACGAGACGCTAGCAGGACACTCAGGCTGATAACATACATACACTCTCGCACCCACATACCAGAAGAATTGAAGGCCAACGCTAACGAGAAGACCTTCTGCAGCTGCAACGGATTTGTGCTGACACTTGGAAAACTACCAGATAGAGGGGGGGGCATCACCCAGCCCAAAATGTTTGATGAAATTGTATAAAGACTATGTACCAGGGCTAAACGGGAGTCTGGTCTGGTGGAACTCTTGCAGTTAACTTGTTGACGGCTAGCTGAGACGGGCCTGCAGAGGTGAAACTAGATGAGACCACTTTTCCATGGAAATGATATTGCTTGCTGATGTGCTTGAATAAATATTATCTTAATGAACAGTTCAGTAGTGGTGCCTAATATTTGATTGGATCATATCATCTTAAGAAGTGATATCAAGGACGTCTCGTTGAGATTAAACGAACTCGCTTGTAAAGTGACGACTCAATTAAATCGATACTGGAGAAGTTGATCGCCTTACAAAATTGGTGACCCCGACGTGATCTTCAACGGGATGCAAGGAGGAGTGGGCGAGGCTGGGTTCGGACTAAGCACTTCCACGGTACCAACACAAAAAAGGTGAGCAGAGCCATTTAATGAAATCTGCTTAGGTAGACAATAGTATTCTAGGTGGAAGTGCTGGGCCATGAATCGTGTGTCAAACCCATTCTGATCTGTGTCTGTGAAGAATCCGTCAAAAGTAAGGATAATCATTAATTAAATTGACATTCTATACATTATTGAACACCACTGTCTGATATTTAAGCACATCTTGTATTAACGTGTAATAAGACCCGCCGAGGTCTAAAGAAGGGACAGTAGCTAAGTCCTGGAAATAAAGAGGGGTAACAGTCCCCAGGATAGACCCGCCGAGGTCTAAGGTAAGGAAAGACACGACAGTCCTGGATATTAAGAGGTAACCAGCCCCCAGTTTAGACCCGACGAGGTCTAATGAAAGGACGGTGTCCCGAAGGTTGAAATACCTTGCAAACCAAGTGAGAAGTGAGGTCATTGCGAGTAGGGTAGCGTCTACGGCAGGACTGCAGTCCGGTAGAGGTCCTAGTATTAGCGTGCCTCCTCTCACAGCGGGCGCTAAAACAATTGTGACGTTAGGATTATAAGGTTCTATCATCGTTTTGGTCAAAATTGAGTTTTTTGCATAATCTGATCCATTAAGTGGTTTATTAATGTGTGGTGTTATTTTTAAAATGTTGGCATTTTGAGTGGGTAATTCGTGGAATGCGGGGGTTCCATCTCGCGGAACGTGATGGAGTGTGGAAGCGTTGACGCTCAATATCTCTGAACTACCCTAGGCGGAGATATAACCTTATAATTCTAAACTCATGCAAAGGTGTTACGTAATATTGTATGTGAATCATAGATGGAATTGTTATTTTTATTGTAATTATTACTATTAAAAGGGATAGTTGTATGTTATGCCTCGTTCAAGGTGTTTAAAGAAGTGTTGTGCTGCGGGTGTGACCCACCATTGAAGCGCAGACAGCAGAAAAAAAAAAAAAGAAAAAAAAAAAGGAAAAAAAGGCTCACTAGGAGTGTCTCTGACACACGGTGATTTTGTGTCTCGTCGTCTTTGCAATAGTGGTATATTTGGGGTGTTTGATTACATTGTGGTTTTGTTTAGTTGTTCAGTTTGTTTAGTATTGGTTGGCAATAATAATATTGATATAAGGGTGGCAGCATAGCCACACGATACAGTGAACCTTCAGTAGAATGACTATCTAGATGAGCAGATAATGCAGAACACATAAGACATAGTATATAGTATACATAGTATATATTATATAAGACATAATACATAGAGGACCGACAAGATAGATACACACAGATATAATATAAGACCTTAATTAATTCAGAAGAAAGAAAAACCGACGAGACCGAGGAGAAACAGGCCGTGCAGCGTGAGAGGTTGTTGAAAATGCAGGTGACCGTAGTTGTGGCTACGACAAGGAAGAAGGAATGTAAAGAATGCAAGATATTGGTCCAGCTTGGAGAGGTGCCGCAGGCCTCTGCAGCACCACAGCCCCCGGCTCAGTACCAATCCTTCCCCGAATATCAACAGAGAGGCGGAGGGAGAGGACGTTGGCGAGGAGGCCGCAGGAGAGGCCGTGGAGGACCAAGAACACCAGGAGCAGGTGCCTGCCACACATGTGGAGGAACAGGACACTGGAAGAAGGAATGCCCTAACCAAGGTGGCCAACAGCAGTCATGGGGACCAACGCAGCAGCAGCAATGGCAGCCCCAGCAGTTTCGACCCCCCACACAGCAACAGTGGGGGGGCCCAATGCCAGGCCAACCGGCCCCAACCATAATGGCCCCCATGATGAATCAACCACAAGGAGGGGCTCCTTATGGTCAAAGCCTATAGGGATGCCCGGGAGGCGAAAGAGGAACCTACCACTTCCACCCGAACGAAGAACCAATGATTGTAATACTGATGGGAGGAGAGAAAAAACAGTTCATGGATACTGGAGCAGCAGCGTCCACCATGACAAACCACAAGGGTAGAGTTCCTCCTCTGTCGGAAAATCTGGCCATGACGACAGTAGGCTACTCCGGACAGGCACAGACACAGAAATAAACAATCCCCCTAGAAACAGAAATAGGCCACCAGAAATTGTCAAACAACTACCTGTTCGCTCCCCAATGCCTCGTAAACGTAATGGGGAGGGACCTGCTATGTAAATTGAACGCGGAGGTAACTTGTGGACCAGACGGATTAACAGTAACACTTCCCGGCGGCAGGAAAGTCACCGGAGAAACCCCATGCAGAATACTAATAATGAGAGATATGTATTGACTTCACGGACATGGGAGTGATTGATAGATTGTCAAGGTGGCCTGAAGCATATCCGTGTAAACGGGAGGATGCCGCATCTGTAATAAAGTGCCTCTTAAAGGAATTCATACCACGGTTTAGTTTCCCTACAATAATACGCTTTGATAATGGGTCACATATAAAATAAAATAAAAGTCCATATGGCTGCAATTGAGACAGCAATGGGGATTAAGCATCGATTTGGTTCAGTCTACCACCCCCAGTAGTCACAGGGTTAGGGTTAGGTTGAGAGGGATAACCAATCTATTAAAAGAAAGCTTGCCGACATGATACAGAGACAGAGGGAGGGGGCTTGAACCCCCTCTCCATGAAAATGAATATATGTCAAAACTCTAAACTAATCTCAATCGAGTTTTCTCTTCACAGGAACTGAATGCTGCGGAGAAAGCAGACAACGGCAAAACAGACTCCTATTTTAGACCCAGGCGACGTGGTGGACAAGACCGTGGGAGGTATATTGACCACCTCACACGCTGTCAGAGTCGAAGGTAAACCGGGTACAGGGTGGCCTCTCCTGTCACACTGTACCAAAGCAGACCCACCACATGTATAACATTTTCAAATTCCTGGCGACTCTGTCAGCATGCACTAAGCCTCAAATAATGTGGAAAGTAACACAACAAGTGGACTATTAATCCATGATATTAGCGATCACCTGCCTGTCTTTTCATTTTATGAATGTAATTATAGAAAGAAGAGGGAGTTAAAGGAAATTACATACAAGACAGTAGAACTGAGGAATCCATATCTGCTTTTAGAAATGAGTTATTAAAATGGAATTAGAAGAGTATTAGGGAGGGGATTGGGCACCCCGAACCTTAGTACTCAACAGGCGGCGGTGGAATTGCAAAGTTCCGAGGGCACGTTAAAGACTCTATATAGTGCTGGGGAGAGGACTGAAGGCCCCCGTGTCTGATGAAGTATGAATGAACATACTACCGTGGTACCGTCTAGTCGGCGCAGCTGTCGCATCTAGGTGTGTGGGCAGTGCGTGGTACGTGGGCGACAGCCCACACCTAGCGGGATGTGAAGGGAAGTCACACCCGTGAACAGGCAAGGCTGGTGTAAACGGTCAAAGTTTCTAGACCCATAGCGAAGTGGGCTAGGGATCAGACCGTCGGTTCCCAACTGGGCGGCCAATCACCGCTACAGGGTTGGTGTTTAGACACTGACTGGGGATCGCTATCGACTGGGTCACCGGCCGGTTGGGTCGCAAAAGCCTTAAGCCATAGGGAAATGGTGGCTGCGCTCAGCTCAATGTACAGTCAGGCCACTGTAAGCTGAAACCGAATGCGTTAGTAAGCGAGCAGTGCTTTCCGTGATCAGAGCTCTGAAAAGGAGACGTCTGGGAAGCGGAAGGGGTGGAGGTTGACTGACTCTGACTCAAGAAGGGGTTGGAGGGCAGTAAACCTCCATCGGAAAGGGTTCCAGCCTGAGACTGCACCCTGGGAAGAGGGGAGGTCTGAAGGAACAAAGTGATATGAAGAATCAGATGTGGACAAAGCGTATGGGTTATTCCTAGAAACATTTAAAGTTCTATATGACAAAAACTGCCCACTAAAACAATGTAGCAATAAGAATAAATATTCTGAAAATCTGTGGGTGTCCAGGGGCATTCAAAATGCATACAAGAAAAGGTATACTCTATAAAGTGTATGTATAAAGCATCAAACAAAGGAGGCAGGGGTTACATAGAAGAAATACAAAAAACTAACTAATTAGTATTATGAGCATATGTAAGAAAGATTATTATACCAGATTATTAGAGGAGAATAAAAAATAATGTTAAAGGAACAAAACAGATAAACACCTCTTCACCAATTACAGACCGGTATCCTTATTATAACAGTTAGGGTTAGGGCTAGAAAAACTATATGATGAAAGACTGGCCAATTTCATTGAAAAACATCAACTATTAATGGATAATCAGTATGGTTTTAGAACAGCTAGATCTACTGACATGGCATTAATGGAGCTAGTAGAAGCAAATAACAACTTGTACAGAGAGAAAGAAATATGCATTGGGCATATTCATTGACCTTAAAAAAGCATTCGACACAATAGATCATGAGATTCTACTTTAAAAAAAAAAGGGACAGGTATGGTGTCAGAGGGGTCGCACTTGAATGGCTTAAAAGCTATATTAGTAATAGACAGCAATTTGTTCAAATAGGCCAGAACAAATCAAGGTGCTTAAATATTACCTGTGGTGCCCACAGGGGTCGAATTGGTTGTCTTGGCAGATGACACAAATATGTTATGTTATGGGGAAGATCTGCAGCAGCTTTTAAAGGTGGCAAAGAAGGAATTGTACAAATTAAAATGCTGGGTTGAGACAAACAAGCTATCATTAAATCTGAATAAAACCAAATTCATGCTATTTGGAAATTGCAATATAAATACAGACCTCCATCTGGAAATTGAAAATGTCTAAATCAATAGAATATATGAAATCACGTTTTTGGGTGTCTTAAATAGACCACAAACTCTGCTGGAAACAAAGTGAAAATATCTGTGCTCAAAGATTGCGAGAAGCTTGGGAGCTCTGGGTAAAATTAAATACATCTTAAATCAGAAATCACTATACACTCTATATTGCACACTCATTGTACCCTATCTGTCATATTGTGTTGGAGTTTGGGGAAATACATATAAAACCAACCTAGAAAAGATATGCACATTGCAAAAAAGAGCTATAAGAATTGTACTTCATGCTGGGTATAGAGGTCATACCAATTATTAATAAAATAAAATAAAAGTCAAACTCTGAAATGTTGAGAATTGGTTAAATTCAGAGCTGCACGATTCATGTTTAAAGTAACACAAAATAAGGTCGCTGGCAACTTACTAAAATTGTTTTGTTCATGAGCAGAGATAGGGGTTGTAGTCTAGGAGGGAAATTGTGGAGAACAGCCTGTTGTCCGTGCAGCGCTCAGGGGCAGGTGCATCTCAGTTTGTGGGGTGTCCATTTTGAATGGCCTTGATGTAACAATGAAAACAAGTAATACTATTGAGTGGTTTGGAGGGATATAGGTTGGAGGAGCTTGAGAATGACGTGAACTGGTATTTTTGTGGATATTTGGTTCCTGGATAGCTATAGTGGATAGCCATATTATTATAGATATTGATAGATAATCTATTGCGTAATGATATGATATTGTGGGGAAGGGGCAGGACCATGGGTTTTGTTTCTTTCTGTCTTTTCTCGAACAGGGCCATTGCCGACTGTTGCTTCCATGTCAAGGAAGATATATTTTATTTCAATTTATAGCTTATTTTATTTGTATTTTATTTGTATTTCTATTTATTTTTTGGGGTTTGCTTTTGTTGTTTTTTGTTGTTGCAGATGTGTGTGTTTTTGTGGTTGAAATGTTCGAGATAAATGGAGAAGCAAATCAAATCAAATTAAAATGTTTGGTACAACTGGGTTATAGCCACAATTATTTAAACAATTTATTAATTAATTATTAAATTAACTGGGTTAACTACACAATATCCACCATTTATAAGGTAACATGTTTAGTCTGCTTGAAACAACCTAGAGAGAGTACGGTACACTGTTTCTCCCCCTACAAGCGAGGGGGAGAACATGCTGCCCCGGTATAAATAGAACTAAAGGCCCCATGATATATGAGGGACATCACCCTTTACACTTAGAAAAAGCCTACGACTGCCTTAACAGGACGGGAAAGGGGGGCGACGTGGGACGCCTTAATGCTACGCACTTCTGCAATATGTTCATGAATGCATGGTCAAAGACAGGGAAACATTTGTGAACAGGACTTTACTTGCGCATGTTGGCGGGGGGGGTTCAAGGATACCAAACAAGGGCTGGGTTTATGCCTCTGTTTTTATACTTGTTAATCATCTTATTTTTTGTGATTTTTTTTTTAGTCCTTTAGGTGTGCTGCACATTTTCATTTCCTTTTCGGCGGTGTTCCATGGGTAGGCTCCTTTCACTGTTATACATCTTTGTTTTGCATTTGTTTTAATCTTTGTTTTCATAAATATACATATTCCTCTGAGTTCGTAATTAATCTGTCTAACTTGGAACAGTCTCTGGATAAAGTCTGGGAGCATCTTATATATTTTTTTACTTTGTAGAATTACTTGTGCCATTTTGAAGTCCACCAATTCTTTAAATTTGAGATCATAGGAGTTTATGAATAATTTGTTAGTTGGGTCTTGATAGGCAGCTCTGTTTATTTACGGTAATAGCATTCTACTTACTATTTTACTCCCAATTTCATTGGTAAAAATGTTATCTATTAAAGGAGCACTGTTAATTGTTATTCTAGTCGGTTTTAAGATTGTAGGAAATACACATATACTGTACATTGTGTCCATGATGTCTGTAACATTTTTTTTTGTGTTCATTTGGGTTCAACAAATCTATATTTAAGTCCCCTCATACAAAGACCGTCTTTCTGTCATTTAGTTTATCATACATATCAACCATCATATCTTTGAATGTGTCAAGACAGGATCCTGGAGTTCTATATACAAAGTGTATTATTATGGTCTTAGAGTTCTCCTTATTTTATTTCTACAGTGACACAATCCATAATGTTTTCTATTGTTATTGACATATGTTTTACTATTTTACAGTCACAGTCATTATTTACATACAAGGCAACTCCTACTCCTTTCTTGTTTGTTCTGTTGGAGGTAAATAGTTCATAGTCCTCATGTTCCACATCGGCTTCTTTTTCTTTACTGAGCCATGTCTCCGATACAGCAATGATGCTGAACTTGGTGAACTGTCTCAAATAGTCCTTAGTTTTCTTAAAGTTTCTATAAAGACTTCTACTGTTGAAGTGTATTGTTGATAAAATACCATCCAATATTATATTACTTTTGAATTGTTCCTCTGTGTAATAGTCACAGTTGCAGACGGTTATTATTGTTGTAGAAGTGGTCGATGTTGTTCTCAATGTCATACATTTTGTGCTCTGTAAAGTCAAAAGTTTTCAAAGTTCAACTCTTCATAGTTTTTAGGTGCAGCTGGATTATAATCCACACAGTCCAGTGATCCCATTTCTCGAAACTCATCATCATTTATATCGTTTAGTGGAAATGAATAATCCTTGTCCATTCCCATTTTGTCAGTCATTGTCTGTTCAAGTATTTCCACTCTGATTTGAGTCAATTGTCTGTTCAGGTATTTCACAGTCATTATTTGTTCTCTCACCATAATCCCTTTGGAGGTTTCAGGAGATCCATTGGGCCTAATCATCACTTTACAGTTTCTTGTCTAAATGCCTTGCAATTTGTTTTGCTTCCTTAGAATGCGTGACTGCCAGGCAATTTCAGTAAACCTGTAGCAGACATGTTTGGAAAGGTGGGGGCTCACCCCATAGATATCTGCTTTTAGATTAGAGGCACCGCTGAAGGGACGCTCGAAAGCCGACACAGACGAAGAAAAAGGAAATTATGCTGCAGATGCAGCCGCTAAATCAGGAGGGGGGTGGCTGTGATGCAGGAGGTAGAGCCGCCATCTAATGATCGCAAGGTTGGCAGATCGGCGGTTCGAGCTCCGGCAGGCCACATGTCAGAGTGTCCTTGGGCAAGACACTGAACCCCGAATTGCTCCCAGGGCCGGCGCCTTGTATGGCAGCTTGCCACCATTGGTGTGTGAATGTGTGTGTTGGTGAATGAGAAGCCATTGAAGCGCTTTGGATAACGGCGGTATGTAAGCGCAGTCCATTGATATGTCCCCAGAGAACATCAGCTGGTCTCAATCCAGCTAGACAAACCTAAATGCTCTGTACAGACTATAGATGACATACAGGGGGCCGCCTCCCCCCAAGAAAGGTCAGTGTGGGTAACAAGGGGGGTGACGCAAAGCATGACGGAAGAATAGTGGCCCGTGCAGGTCTAATTAATGTTATTGGTGCTGAGGCACATTTGGTAGATGGTGATGAGGATGTTTAAAAGAGGTATATGCAAACGCTGGAGTTAACAATGTTATTGGAGAGTGGTTCGAATCTGTTTTTGGTAAATGGAAAAATCTGGCTATGTCTATGCTCTCTGCCCTCCTCATCTCTGCCACAGTGCTGATCCTGTTTGGCTGCTGCATTGTCCCTTGCATTAGAGGCCTGGCACAGCGACTGATTACTACGGCCCTAACCAAGGTTGATGCTGGAACACAGATGCACTTACAAATGCTTATTGCTGAGCAGCAGCAGTCACTGTTGGAGGGTGAGGAGATGGATCATGATACAGGAGTTGAAGATATGTTGTAATTATGGAGTTTTGTGAAGGAATGGTGTAAATAAAGGCATTTGCGGTCTACGACCCATCTCACCTTTCTGGCTACAAATTCTCTGTAATGGTCATAATTTTGTTTTAATGACCAAAGGGGGGATTTGTTGGGAATTTGTATTAAAATCACTAGAAGTGATAAATCATGTACTATGTGCTCATTTAAATAATATGTGAATGCGGTCAGTTGAGAACAATAGGAAGGTCACGCAAAGCCAAAAGAGAGGTTCTGTTTTTGAGCGACAAGAAGACAAGCTCCTGACTAAAAGAACGTTTTATGATTCAAACTGCCTATAAATTACTTATTTTTACCTATGTGCTAACAACCATTGTATACCTGCTGTTATGATATTCTATTTTTCTGTACTGATTTTATACTTTCATAACTAATGATTAATGATAAGTCTATTTCTTCTATACTATACTTTAACTTGTAAATCGAATCCTAACTCATATTACTGTGCAACTTCAAATGTTTTCACAAGCTACTGATAAGAACTCAACTCACAGCTCTGCTCACAAAGTATGATATCACCATGGGAACGAGACGCTAGCAGGACACTCAGGCTGATAACATACATACACTCTCGCACCCACATACCAGAAGAATTGAAGGCCAACGCTAACGAGAAGACCTTCTGCAGCTGCAACGGATTTGTGCTGACACTTGGAAAACTACCAGATAGAGGGGGGGGCATCACCCAGCCCAAAATGTTTGATGAAATTGTATAAAGACTATGTACCAGGGCTAAACGGGAGTCTGGTCTGGTGGAACTCTTGCAGTTAACTTGTTGACGGCTAGCTGAGACGGGCCTGCAGAGGTGAAACTAGATGAGACCACTTTTCCATGGAAATGATATTGCTTGCTGATGTGCTTGAATAAATATTATCTTAATGAACAGTTCAGTAGTGGTGCCTAATATTTGATTGGATCATATCATCTTAAGAAGTGATATCAAGGACGTCTCGTTGAGATTAAACGAACTCGCTTGTAAAGTGACGACTCAATTAAATCGATACTGGAGAAGTTGATCGCCTTACACACGCATAGATATTATGTATTGTATAATACGTAGCTAGCTATGTATTATCTGGATAATTTATATATTGTAATTACCTAACCTAGCTGGCTAGAGATAAACATGTCTTACCTTTTCCCAGTCGTTCTCGCTGAAAGCATTTTTATATTTTATTTCTTTGAATTTGTCCATTAACCCGTCCATTCCATCATCACTGTCATGACCCTGCTCTGCCATGTTCGCCAAGCTATCCTATCTAGCTACTGAGCCACACGTCTGCTTTGAAAGGCTGTTGAGACACGAAACGATAGGAGTTATTAAGTGATGCAGTCAGCTTCTCCAGATTGTGTCAACGCATCAGATCACTAAAGCAAACCCACGGGTTAGCTGTGTGTGTGATGCTGTGCAACCACAAAATACATCCGTCCCGGGAACAGGGCTATGATTCAAAGGTTCCGCAGCAGCCCCTGTAATAAACAGAGGTTGTTGCATCAGTGCATGACATAAATCAACGAGTTTGCTATTAAAAATGTGTTTATGTTCTTTAGTTTATGTCTGAACCTGACACTCTCTCCCTTTTGATGAGGATTAGAGCAGCATCCTATTCACAGTAGTGATAGTACAGCACAGAAGACGTTGAACACGGACAGTAGGGCTTTGTGAATCCATCATCATGATTCTACTAGCATCCTCCACCTACAATGAAATGCTCATTATTTCTTCTGTCCGTCTGGATTAAGCATTGATGCAAGGCAGCATATTACATTAAATTATGTTTATTGATTTTCATCACAGAAAAAACAGATTCAAACAGCCATATCTGTTTTTTCTCCAACAACATTTCATTATATTCATCTCTCCCACCACCTTCAGTACACGTCTCATTGGAATAATAAAGGCGTTTTCCCAGACACAGATTAAGCCTAGTCCTGGACTAAATTACACTTTTAATGGAAAATCCAAGATGCTTTTTAGTCTAGGATTAGTCTTAATCTGTGTCTGGGGAACAGGGCCATAGAGTTAATCTGAACCCAGTTCAGTTTAGATCAGACTTCTATTGGACTGTGAGTTGGTATAGGGCTGATTATCAGTAACTTTACTTGTGAAGCCATACAGTAATAAACAGTGATTCCACATAGCCTAATCCACCCATCCACTATTCCACCCTTCCTTCAATGGACATTTCAGAAGACCTAGGGGCTTTACACAATACAGGGCCGACCTGAACTGTACTGTGCTGGCTCAGATATTTTCCATTCGCATTGTCTTTTCTAGCACTGGTACAGCAACTATGGTGGATGTGTAACCCGGCCAGCCTAGTACAGTTCAACTCTGTAGGGTAAATTAGGGTCAATAGTTTTCCGTTTTGTCCAGTTCCGTCAACCAATCAGACCGTCTCTACTCTCCTGAGTAGGTCTACCAGCCCATCTCTGCTGAGGAACATTGTCTCACCCGTCTGCTGACAGATCACCTCAAACTTGGGCGTCTCCTCTGCAGCTCCCTTCCCCACGACCACAACATACGGGTATCCAAGCCGACTGGCGTCCTTCAGTCTCTTACCGATGGTCATCTGGGTACGGTCATCCAGAACCACCTCACCCCTCAGGTTGGGCAGGGCCTCCCCCAGAAATTGGGCCATCTCCTCGGCTAGACCAGCCACCTCGTCCGCCTTACTGCCCTTCTTCGGGGGTAGAACACACACCTGGTAAGGGGCGAGCATCCCGGGCCAGCGGATACCCTCCTCCGTCGACATCACCTCGATGGCTGCGGCCAGAATGCGCGTCACCCCTAGGCCGAAGCAGCCCATCTCTGTGACAGCCGGCTTGTTTTGGGGATTATTGAAGGTGGCGTTGAATACGTGCGAGTACTTGGTGCCCAGGTAGAAGGTGTGGCCCACCTCGATCCCCTTGGACTCCGCCAGCGTGCCCGCCTGGCACTGTGGGCAGTCAGTCCTGCCCGACGGCACGGTTTCCACGTTGGCAGAAAAGGAGCAGCTCTCGCAGACCAATAGCCTGTCCTCTCCGATGTCCGCGGGGAGCTGGAACTCGTGGGACAGTTTACCTCCGATGTTCCCGGTGTCGGCCTGGACCTTGACGCAGCGCAAGCCCAGGCGGGAGAAGAGCCTGGCGTACGCCCGGCACACGGACTCGTACGTGTGGTAGGCGGCCTCCTCGCTCACGTCGAACGAGTACATGTCCTTCATGTAGAACTCACGCCCTCGTAGCAGCCCGAACCGAGGCTTCAGCTCGTCGCGGAATTTACGGGTGATCTGCGAAAGAAATAAAATGATGATTTTATTTTAGGACGCCGACATCACAACAATAAGTGCAGCCCCTACTCTGAATAGACTCATCAGCTCAAAACAGGGTGATAACAGGACAGGACGGGTGCCATACTAAGTAGCCTACCTGGTAGAGCAGGAGAGGGAGCTGTCTGTAGGACAGGGTGCCCTGGGAGGCCAGCAGCTCCGTCACAGCCTCCTCATGGGTGGGGCCGAGGCAGTACTCCATCCCGTGGCGGTCCTTCAGACGGAGTAGCTCTTTCCCCATCAGGTTCCAGCGCTCGCTGCGTTTCCACAGCTCGGCGGAGCACAGGCTGGGCATGTCCAGCTTCTGTCCGCCAACGCCCTGCATCTCCTGGTCGATGAGCCTCACCAGCTTCTCCATGGAGCGCACGGTGGCCGGGAGGTAGTAGTAGCAGCCGGGGTTGGAGGGGTAGATGAGACCCGCCTGCTGCATAAGTCTCTGGCTCTTGCAGGTCAATTCCCCACTCTGAGCCCGGCCCTCCTGGCCCATATCACGTAGGTTAGAGGGCTGGAAGAGACGGGACACCAGGGGCATGGGTGTGGCCGGTCTGGAGTACATGGGGGTGGTGGTGGTGGTGGAGTCGGGGTTAGGATTTGAGGCATGTCCAGTACAGCTTGAATGACTTTTACAAGGAATGGTCATGGCTCTGGGCAAACATGGCAGGACTCTCTGCCTAAACTGATGCATTAGGACCTCCATAGACCAGATTCAGGTGAATCAATCTCCTAAAAATCTGTGAAAGATGCGAGTTAAGATTAGCATGACAGTATCAAGTATAACGGCTCCTACAATGTAAAGTCATATACGTTTGGAAACAGATATTGCAGTTATATCTCTATGTTTGGTATAAAGCTCAAGTCTGGAATCATAACCTCAAGGTCAGTAGCAGCTACTGTAGCTATAGTTAGAATAGGTTTGGCATGCATTAAACTCCAAAAAGCCAACTTTAGTGTCCTGTTCCTGCTGAAATCATAACCATTCAACCAGCATGTTATCACATGCATGAATTTTTTTTTTAAACTCCAAGTGTTGGTCAATCCTCTGGTAGCTAGCCAGCTAAAAGACTGACAGCTGACATATCAGGTTATATATCAGTACCATATCGCGAACAAACTGATGGAGAATAACTCACCTATATGTTGCTAACTGACTGAAGGTAAATAATCAATTATAATTAATCTAAGTTGACGATTTAAGTTTATACGGCCACATTGTAAACATGTTGTTAGCTAAATAACACTGCCTTGCTTCCTCTCTCTCTCTGTGTGCTGCTGGGTGGGCGGGATAGCCTTCAACGTTATACCGCCACCTACGGGACTGGAGTAACTTCTTCTTCTTCTTCCCAGTTTGAATGGCGGTTTGCGACCAACTTAAGGCGCATTACCGCCACCTACCGGACTGTGTATGGACGGTATATTTGACAGGGGGAAAAAAAATGAAAGAAATAAACAAAATGACTGGAGTAACACACAACTGTGGATACTATTTCGTTCTCGACCGATCAGGATTTGAGGGGAGGAGTATGTTGCTATAGTAACCTCAAACTGAAAAATTATCAACTGCAAGCAGTGAGGAGAGGACACCTGTCATAGACAGCAGGTGGGTCAGGGTCCTCAGAGAGAGAGAGAGAGAGAGAGAGAGAGAGAGAGAGAGAGAGAGAGAGAGAGAGAGAGAGAGAGAGAGAGAGAGAGAGAGAGAGAGAGAGAGAGAGAGAGAGAGAGAGACAGAGAGACAGAGAGAGACAGAGAGAGTGAGAGGAGGAAGGGAGGGAGGGAGGGAGAGACAGGAGAGTGAGAATGAATGAATGAATGAATGAATGAATGGTCTTTATTGTCATTGATATAGTACAGGTACCAAACAACGAAATTTGGGAGGGGGGCTCCCCTGGTACTAGGAAAAAAAACAACTAAAAAACAAGAAGGGAAAGGAGCTGGTTTACATAAATAAAGGCTATGTACACTATCCACTATACTATACTATACAAATAAAACACTGTGCTGTACTCTATGCTATGCTATACCTATTCTAACATTTCCTATTCTCTGCAACCTTATGTACCCCAGGGTTGTCATATTGCACATAGTGTTATTGCACATTCATTTAAAGTGTCGCAGTTTGCAGGCTTGAAATGTGCACATTTGTGCCTCAGCACTACACCTGATTTCAATCCAGCAGCTGCCATCAATCCGTCCAGACTGTCCAGGGCCCAGAACCTAGGTCTTTGCTGTGTTCAGGGCCTGAATGGCCCTGGGGTAGAAGCTGAGCTTCAGTCTGTTTGTCCTTGCGAACATGGTCCTGAACCGCCTGTTCGAGGGCAGCCGAGCAAAGTGTTCGTACCCAGGGTGGGATGGGTCTCTCGTCTCTGGAGATCTTGGAGGCCTTCCTGAGGCAGCTTGTGTTGTACAGCTCTTCCAGAGAGGGGAGGGGGGCGCCCTATTATGGACAGTAGGTGGAGCTGTTTACTCACAGACAGACAGTCATTTTCACTGCGTAGCAAACATCCACCAACATTCCTGGAAACAGGATGCATGTACACTGAAAGGGAAAGGCCAAACGTGATGTAGTAAAGGAAACAACCGCAGACTTCCCAGCCAAAACAAACATTTAATAAGCCTTTGGCAGTATTACCCTTGTTTCCACAGCCTTTCTCCGATAGTAGCTGGTTAGACATGTAAAATCTAATTGAGTGATGCATATCTACCATATCTACCTTGTTGTTTGGGCTGTGCTTCCATGACTCCAACATCTATCTGGCAGGCACAGAGGAGGGTCACATCCACAAGTACTCCTGTTCCTACAACGGACAGTTCCTGGAGACATACAGAGCACACAAGGTAGGAGGGTTGTAAATGCCATACATTACATGCACACACATACATACATACGTACGTACATACATACATACATACATACATACATATACAGCCTCCCTGCTGTACAGTAGGAGAGTTACCCACTCCCCTGCTTAAATGAACAGAAATACACAGGGCCTTCATGGCAGGATGGGCCTTCAAGCGTACAAAACAAACAAAAAAAAGCTTTTGGATTCTACTTCCATAAAACCTTCTAAATGGAACCCAACAGGGTTCTATAAGGGGTTCTTCCTCAGGGACAGCCGAAGAACCCTTTTGGAAGCCTTTTTTCTAAGACTGTAATCCCCATGTTCTCTGACCCTAACCTCTTCTCTCCTCTTTCTTCTCTCTCCTCGTCCTCAGGGCCCTCTGTACCGCATGGTCTCCTTTCTGCCCCGACGTCTTCCTGATCGGCTCCTCTGATTGGATCCTCCAGATGTGGAGGCAGGACCTGTTCACTGCCTGAGCTGGGCTTCACCTCGACTTCCGAGAGCCGTCTTTGATGTCATGTGGTCCCCCAAGTGGGCCGCCATGTTCGGAGTCGTCAAAGAGGACAGGGTGGAGATCTGGGACCTGGGGGCCAGCATGTGAGGGAACTAGCTATCTCTCTCTTTCCATTTCTATCTCTCTCTCTCTTTCTCTTTCTGCCTCTCTCTCTCTCTGTCCCTCTCAGTGGGCACAACACAGACACAGGTAAAAACAGGTCATGTGTGTCTGTGGTAACAGGTGAAATTACCACAGCGCTGGAGCACTGTCTCGCCTGCACTCAGGCGGGTGGAGTAGCGCCACTGCTAATACTAAGACTTTTGCATCTCAAAAATATAGCCCTCTCTCTCTCTTACTTGTGCATATATTCATCACATGTTCAAAGAGACAGATGCCTATAAGCAGCCAGGCTAACACTCCTCACCTCACCTCATCCCACCCACCACCCCCAGCAGGGTCTGATAAGTCACGGGCTCCATGTCAGTTTGTACTTGTGTATGTTGTGGTGGTGTTACTTCAGGCAGGGAAGCTATGCAGAGCAGAGCCATCCAATTACGCTGATCTTAACGCAAGGATAATAGTTTATGTCATTTTGGAATCAATATCTTTAATCTATAATGTTTGTATTCAGGGTCTCTGATTTGCATAGGAATCAATTACAATAACTTGTTTCCACTTTGTCATTATGGGGTATTGCGTGTGGATTGATGCCAATTTTTTGGGATTTAATAAATCTTCAATTGAGTCTATAACACAACAAAATGTGGATATAGCCACTGTATATATCAGGCGAATACAGTGTTGTAGGGCTGTTCTTAGAAATGGATGATCCTAGTCAGGGATGGAGTGGATAAACCCTGAACATCATGGATTGAATGGGTGGGTAAAATTTACCTTTATTTAATGTAACAATTACCTTTATTTCTCCTCCATTACAGTACATCACTGATCATAGTACAATATGTACCCTAAGACCTATATCACTCTCCATAATCAGTGAGAATGTAGCCTTTAAAACATTTAAGACATTTAGCCTTTTTTTTTTAAAAATTTTTTTTAGGAGTGGGGCAGTCCCACTCATATCTTTCATTTTATTTGACAGAGATAGTGAAGACAGACAGGAAAGTAAGGAGAGAGGACATGGGCAGCAGGGCATGGGCCGGATTCGAACCCATGCCAACATGGGCATATGTGTGCACTGTAGACTGCGGTGCTAGACCACTGGACCACCCCAGGCCACAACATTTAGCCTTTTTGTAGTACAGTTGAAACCACTGTTTCTTTTGTGAGTGGGTGGGTCACTGCACTTATCTCCTGCTGAGCAAACAGAGCTGAGAGTCTCCTCTTCTCTCTCAGCTGGACACATTAGAGGACATCATCGGCTCCATCCTGGCCAGCCAGGATGTGAGACACCCAGACACACCCTGGCCAGCCAGCTGTGAGAGCCACCCAGATACAGCCAGGTGGAGGGGGACAGGCACACACACACATTTTAAATGCTTTATTTATGTCCACATACATGTACAATTCTAAAGGACATAAATACTAACAGTGCATTTTGATATCATGGAAACAATCTGTTACAGTAATGCTGAGCCAACAACCAGTTCTGCCACACACAGGATGTTATTCGCACCAGATGATACCAGTGGGTTGACAGATACAGTATCAATACAATAAGACAGACAGTATCCCGCTCATGGGTACAGGAAGCACCGCCTTCTCCATATTGAGCGGCTACCAATAACAGCGGACAAACACACACGCACAAACACACACGCACAAACGCACACGCACACGCACACGCACACACACACACACACACACACACACACACACACACACACACACACACACACACACACACACACACACACACACACACACGCCTGCCACATCCACTTGGCAGTTATCGTCTGTCGCTGTAATGTTTGGTCCCCTGAGATGCCGGCAGCAGATCTTAATTTTGGACCAACAATCATATTAGGGAAGAGAAACGTCTGTAGACCTACTTCATTTCCAATTGTTTTTGTTTTATATTACATGTTCCTGCTTGGATTCAGGGAACTGAGTGTGTGATACGATCTCCTCTGTGTATGGTACCTTTATGAGAGCCAGGTTGTGCGTACTGACTGTCTCCCCAAGTTTAAGAAACCTTAAATGAATCTAGTGGAGGCTGCCTCCACCAGCCTCCCATGAATTAATCTGAAAACCCCTTTCCCACATACAAGCCTTCTCAGTATATTCCATGGAATTTACCTGGTAAGGGGTATGTGTGAAAGCGATTTACAGGGAAATTCGCTCAGGCAATTACCTTGGTCAGGACCTTGTATGATTCCATGGAATTTACCAGGACGGCTTAGGTGTAACAGAAGCCTGAACATTGCCTGGTCCGTCACGTAAAGGGTTACGTATGTCTGACGCAAGACGTTTTCACGTTTCACGTTTTCACTAACAAGTTAACCAAGATAGCGAGTAGTTTCTCACTTTGTACTTTTGGTTTGCTCCGCTAATGTTACGGAATTGGCTAATTAACCAAGCCAAAGTAGTGATGAATATAATTCCACAACTGGATACTACTTCATTTCCAATCATAGTTAGCTAGCTTGTCCCAAAGCCCCGATGTATGTCCAGTACAGGTACTGATACTCAACATTTACAAATGAATAAAGACCAAAAGCTATATTTTAAGTGAGAATTGATCGGTTGTCAAAAGCAGCAAAAAAACAGGAAAGTAAAAAAATAAGCACCATGTGGTATTCTGTAGTAAGAAAGTAGTTAGGAAAGAATGAGACCGGGAGACACGCAGCTGCTATTCACTTCGCACGTTTATTCAACTTCTTCTTCTTCACATCCGTAAGTGCATACATCACTTCCGTCACTGCATACATCACTAACCTACTAGCGCCCACTGGCGGTATAAACAGGACACAACATTTCCCCCTTTCTTAAAGGAATTACAGTACTCAAAGAATGCAATATTCTGTAGACTGGTGTCAGTACAATTGAAATAAAATGAAAACTAAGGAAATGAAAATGAATGAATCAGCAGAATGAATAACAACAATAAACAGTTTATGACAGTGAAACATGAAATGAACATTCACTTTTGTCATTGCATTGTAGGACCTTTTTGTACTAAGTTAGAACCGTGTTCTATCCTACCCTTTTAGTACGTTCTCTACGGCACAAAGTCTACCAGCCACCTAGGTGGGTTTCTGACTCTAAGGTTCCTTCTTGGACCTGATTCATTAAACACATTCTCTGTCTCGGGCACCATGAACTCCTCTAGCTCAATCTCCTTTTCACCACTGGTGCCAGACAGAGCATCCTTGGGGAAGCGTGTAAGCTTGGATGCATTCCATTTTCGACCATCACTGAGCAGGTATGTATTCTGTCCTGCTTTACTAACTACTGTCAGCGGTTCTGTGAATCTTGATGATCCCTTTTTTACATGCTCCGGTCTGCGGACACGTACGGTGTCATTCACTTGGAACATGGGCACTTTCGCTCCCCTCATTCTGTCTGTGTACTCCTTACTCTCCTGTTGCTTGCGTCTCACTGTCTCCTGCACTTTCTCATGTGACTTACTTTGTTGTGAGACAGGGAGGACATTTAGTTTTGTACGCATCTTTCTGTTCCTCAGCAACTCAAAGGGAGTAGCTCCTGTAGTAGCATGCGGCGTAGCGCGATAGTTCAGTAAGAACTCTGTTACTGCATGTTTCCATGGCTTGTGCATTCTCTCAGCCGTCTGAATACACTCTTTGAGAACTCGATTAAATCTCTCAATAGCCCCGTTGGCTCTTGGATAATAAACACTGGAACGCAGGTGCTTTATCTCTCTCTCTCCCAGAAAGCTTGCAAAAGCATGGGAGGTAAACTGACATCCGTTGTCAGAGACCAGGAAGGAAGGGTTACCTTCACGACTAAACACTGTAGTCAAGAAGCTAATAACCGCCTCTGTAGTTACAGTAGAGACAAACGCCACCTCTGGCCACTTACTGTAATAGTCTGTGAGTGTAATAGCATAACGGCAGTCCCATGTCGCACAGTCAAAGGGACCAACAATGTCAATGGCCACCTTCTCCCATGGTCCACCTGGCAGTTCCACTGGGGTAAGTGGTGCAGGCGCAGTTTTGGCTGTTTTGTCATTGTATTGACAGGGTACACATGAGCCTACTAATGTCTGGACACATCTGTCCATTTGCGGCCACCAATATAGCTCTCGTAGTCTCTGTTTAGTACGCACTATTCCCTGATGCGCTTCATGAGCTAAATTTACAACTTTAGACCGTAGTGTAGTAGGAACCACCACACGGTCGGGGCCTCTCATGACAAGTAGTTCATCCACAGCCAGTTCATCTCTCACTCTAAAATATGGAGCAAGTTCCTTTGTCACATTCTTACTGCATTTTGGCCAACCTTTCTGTATCTGCTGTCTCAGTTGAGTCAGTTCAGGACAGGCCTCACAGGCAGCAGTGAACTCGGTCACAGATATGGCATGTGAGGAACCTGTGAACACAGTAGCCACCATGTCTGGCTCCTCCTCCACCTCTCCTGTCGAAGGCAGAGGGAGTCTGGACAAGCAGTCAGCAGTCACATTACGTTTCCCTGGATGGTAAGTGACATCATAAGTAAAGCATAGTAGACGTGCAGACCATCTCGCTATTCTCAGACCTGCGCGACCCGTACCCCTGGAAGTGAGTAGGGTTGTCAACGCTTGGTGGTCTGTGCGTAGGACAAAACGATGTCCCCACAGGTAGGTTCTCCACCTTTCCACCGCCCAAACGCATGCCAGCGCCTCACGCTCGACGGTAGAGTACTTTCTCTCTGCAGGAGAAAGTGTCCTGGACGCAAAAGCTATGGTTCTCTCTGTATTGTCTGGGTGAATCTGGCTCATTACAGCCCCCAATCCATAGTTAGAAGCATCGGTAGTGACATAAGTAGGTAACTCAGGATCATATAATGCTAAGGTAGGACTCTCAGTAATCAGTCTCTTAACCTCAGTAAAACTGGACTCTGCATCCGCTGTCCATTCAAACTTAGTGTCAGTAGATTCCCTGAGTGTAGCACGTAGCGGTTCCACCACAGTAGAGAAGTCAGGTATGAATTTACTATACCACGATGCAAGTCCTAGGAAGGACCGCAGGGAGGATGTGTCGTGCGGGGCAGGCGCGTTCGCCACAGCACTGACCCCGTCTTGGTCAGGATGAAGACCATCTTTGGACACAGTGTGGCCCAGGAAGCGCAGAGCTTTCTGGTTGAACTTACACTTGTGCATGTTCAGTTTAAGTCCCACTTCATTTAGAGCCTGTAAATCTCTCCGTAGGCTGACATCGTGATCCTGCTGTGTGATGCCGTAGCAAATCACATCATCCAGGTAGGCCTGTACGCCTGGCAGGCCTGTCAGTACAGTCGACATCATTTTCTGAAAAGCTGAAGGAGCAGAAGCGAGGCCAAATGGCACTCGGCAGAAACGAAAGAGACCCTCATGCGTGATAAACGCAGTTAAATCACGGCTATCTGGATGCAATGGCAACTGGTGATAAGCAGAGGCTAAGTCTATAGTAGAAAAGACTGTGGCTCCACGGAGCTCAGCGAACAGTTCATCCATGTGCGGTAAGGGATGACAGTCACTGATGATTGCCTTATTAGGTTCTCTGAGGTCAACACACAGGCGAGGCTTTCCTCCCCCCTTTCTCTGGGTCACAACTATAGGGGAAACCCATGGAGATGCGTCTATACGTTCTATAACGCCTTTTTCCTGTAGATCTGCGAGCTCATCGGTCACAGCCTGCCTCACTGAGAACGGAAGCCTCCTCAGTTTCTGCTGTACTGGCACAGCATCTGGTTTAACCTGTATTTTGTGCATAAAACCTTTTGCACACCCTAACTCCTGTACTAGAACCTCTGGTTCGGTCTGTGGAGTGGTACTCTGTACAGTAGGTGCTCGGAGCACAGTAGGAGAGCTAGCAGAGCTAACAGTAATAATTTTGTTACCCTCAATGCACATCTGCAATGCTACAAATAAATCTAGTCCCAGCAATGCATTTCCTGATTCAACCACTATCAATGAACCTGTAACTGAATCTCCATTATGAACAACTGTAGCATGCATGCAACCTTTAACAGGAATTTTCTCTCTGGAGTAAGTAAGCAGATTCACTGTAGGCTCAGCAAGGACACATGTATGGAAAAGTGTCTGGTAAGTACTCTCTGGAATAATAGAAACAGATGAGCCTGTATCCACTATCAGCTCAACATCATGGGAATGATAATTTGCATCAACTCGTACAGTACACATAATTTTATCATTCACGACGGCCCCCTGCATGTAAAGCACAGTAACGTCATTCACCACTACCTCACGCACCTCTTTTTGAGCCGATCTACACACCTTGGAAAAATGTCACCTTAACCGCCGGGCATGTAGGCTTGTTAGCTAAGTGTCCTGTGGATCCGCATCGGAAGCAGGCGCGCTGATTCCCAGTTGTAGCTGGCTGGCTGTAGACCGTGGCAGGTGCAGTCGTCGTCGGAGCTTTCTTCTTGCCCTTGTCGAACTTCCTCCTCGTCGGCTGTTTCTCGATGGCTCTCACCGAAGCTGTAGCTCCAGAGAGAACGTTGGAGTTCCGTAGTCCAGCCTCGATTTGTAAGGCCATTGAAGTAGCTTTGTCCAGAGACGAGTCCGATTCAAGCAAAAGTCTGTCTCGTATGCGTGTATTAGCAACACGCTCAATCAGTTGATCACGAATCATTTGTTCCTCCATGGCCCCAAATTCACAAGCTGCAGCTAGCTCGCGTAATGAAGCAAGGAACTGATTAACCGTCTCGTCAGGACCCTGAGCTCTCTGTCGAAATTTGTGACGTTCAGCAATCACATTCACCTTAGGAACAAAGTACTTTTTCAGTCCATCCACGGCAGAAGTGTAGGTAACACCCGTATCCTTTAGAGTGTAGAACAGTCTTTGTCCTTCGGTCCCAAGTGCATGGAGAAGAACCGCGCGCTTTCTTTCCTCCGGCCATTTTTCTCCGGTAGCATCAATTACGAGCATGTAATTTTCAAACATTCTCAACCAAGTAGGAAAAGAAATAGCAGGTTCGCCTGGCACAGGCATGAACGGTGTAGGTAAGGGTACGGAAATAGCCATCCTCGTCGCCAAAAATGTGGTATTCTGTAGTAAGAAAGTAGTTAGGAAAGAATGAGACCGGGAGACACGCAGCTGCTATTCACTTCGCACGTTTATTCAACTTCTTCTTCTTCACATCCGTAAGTGCATACATCACTTCCGTCACTGCATACATCACTAACCTACTAGCGCCCACTGGCGGTATAAACAGGACACAACACACCACGACCCATAACTTCACCTTCTGTATGCACTAACAAGGTTTTCCAGCACACAGCTCTGACACCTGTTAGAGTGCAGTATGCTGGTCTACTGTATTTGAAACAACATGTACTCACAGCTGGGGAGGCTGTGTCTGATGTCCTCGTTAAGCCCAACCAGGAGGTCATCAATGAGAGACTTGTTGTAATGAGGAGTAATGGCGTATCTCTGAGTGACCGTTACACGCCACTTTCACCAGATTACTTAGAAACGTTATAAAAATAAATAAGTAAAAAGTCATAAACACGTGTATGCACGTACACACACACTTTCACGTACACTCACACACAGTGTTACACCACTATGTCCCGAACTCACACACAAATACACACACACACACACACTGTTACTCATCACTATCACCAGATTACTGTCATAAACACACACA
>NC_137674.1:98752594-98777594 GCF_963989245.1 Nansenia antarctica | reverse complement strand
TAGACAGGCAGGCAGGTAGCCAGTGGGCAGGCAGGCAGGTAGGCAGGCAGGCAGGGAGGCAGACAGGCAGGCAGGTAGGCAGGCAGGCAGGCAGGGAGGCAGGGAGGCAGGCAGGTAGGCAGGCAGGCAGACGGGCAGGCAGGGAATAAGGCAGTCAGGCAACCAGCTGCAGAGCTGACTAGGTCATGGGGCTCTGGAGAATTATAGCCAAAGGAAGAACCCAGGTCTCATCTGATTATGTGCTGCTATCATGGAGGCAGCAGCCTGCTCTCGTTGGGCAACATACACAGGCTAACCCAGTTAGCGCATCAGCCTTTCCCATTAGCATCAGTTAGAGGTGAAGACAGAAGATAGATAGCACTAGTTCGGCCATTTGGGATTTCCTTTTGGTAGGAACACGCATCGCAATTACATATATGATTGGTAGCTATACAGATAAAATATATAAAATGTACAGTCGGTGAGCTGAGCAGATATGAAGAAAATAAAACTGACCTAGATACACAGTGAGGAAGAAAATGAGGAGTGATGGTTGGTGTATGAACACTGTAATAACATGTTGTATTGCTGTGTGCCATGTGATATCATGTCTATGTATGATATTGAACGGGGTGATGACGGAGGTACCCTCTTGTGTCACCTGTGCAGATTTGACCAACGGGGAGCAGGGCAGCTTGGAGGGTCTCAGTAACAGTCTGGGATCAGATTTGACCCGGCGGGACCTCAACAACATGCTGACCACCGTGTGCTGCAAGGTGGGCTGCAGGAAGAGCGAACTGGCCTTCCTCTGTTGAGGCCCAGGGGGGGGGCAGCCAGGGTGGTCTCTCTCTCATTCCCTTCAAAAACAGACTCGCTCTCTTCCTCTACCAAACCTTACCGAAACCTAGAAAAAAATGAATGTAAGGTATTATACTATATCAAATCACAATACTTCGCACAGAACAATCAAAGTAGACCTATGACGCGATAATCACCCACAGCTTTTTAGATTGCTTTTAGTTATAGTATGTTTAGGGTAGGCCTAGAACAGGGAGGCTTAGGAGAGCTTTGACTTCCTGTGTTGATTTGTGTGTGGATGACGTCCTCTGAGTCGTGCACAGGAAGAGGAACCTGCCTTGTGTCCATGAGAGTTAAGAACCCAATCTACTTTTTGAAAATACTTGTCATGATTGTACTGTATTTTTTGCTAGCCTTGTCTTAATAAATGTTCTTAGATATGCTTGACATCGGGTGTGGAATGAGTCGTTGTGTTACTGTTCTTACTGGAAGCCTCACGGCACCACCTCTGAGTGATATCACAACAGAGTGATGTCGCAGTCCGCTGTGGACCCCAGCAACGCTCTGATCACAGCAATGGAAGGCCGTTAGACAGAAAGGAAACACAAGTGTCTGAAACACCAGAATACAAAGAGAGTACAGACAAAATGGATCATGCCGCAATACCTTCCCTATCGAAGCGGTTTCTGTGTTCAGATGTAATATGACTTTTATTCAAAGTAAGATTGGCCAATGATATGAATATGACAGACAATGTTCTGGAGGACTACTTCAAAGAATGGGAAAAGTATTTTTTTAGCATAGCCCACTGTTTCTTTTCCCATTTGAATTCTAATGGTTTCTAGTGGTTAAAAATTCCAGGTAATTTCCAGAGGGGAGAGACTACATGGACATGCCTGACCACTGACCAGCAAACCCATGTAGAATTTCTGACAAAAATGTGATTTGAGTAAGGGTTAAGGTTGGGGTGAAGTAAGGGTTAAGGTTGGGGTGAAGTAAGGGTTAAGGTTGGGGTGAAGGGGTCGGTTAGGGTTTGGGTCAGTTTTTAGTCTGGTTGTCAGCGAGATGTTGGTCAGGAAGGTCCCTTTCGTCACCCCCCCCAGAGTACTACATTGCATGGACATTAATGTAACAGAGTACTACATTGCATGGACATTAATGTAACAGAGTACTACATTGCATGGACATTAATGTAACAGAGCAAAACAACTGATCCAACATTTATACTCCTATTTTATTTCCAAGAAAACTCACATTGATTGAACATCTTGAACAATTATCACATAGTGGTCATCCTGCATACGTTTAAAACATCAGATTGGATCGTTTTTTCTCATTAGTACGGTACATTACATTGAACAATTGCATATTCAGTATCCTGTGCATTGGATAACACAATTTGATTAAATAACAAATATCTATATCTATATCTATATCTATATAGATATAGATATATAAATTAAACAAACATAAATATGTACAATACATGAAATTCAGACCTTTCGAATAAAACTATAAGGCTGAACAAATAACAAATAACATTTCTGTTTTCTCAGGCCCACTGCAGCACACGTTCATAGACAACAGCTCCGGGGTGCATGTCTTGAGCGAATATAATTTATTTTGTTATGTTCATATCACCAAGTAAGGCTTCCACACAAAGTAAATTGTACAACACAAACCCATTATTGTGGGTTTATTGTATAAACCCAAAATGGGTGTCGGAATATTGAATAAAGCATATCAGAGGTGAGAACTTGTTCTAGTTACTGTGTGAAATAGAAATGGGTTTAGAAATGGGTTTCTGTATATATTTGGTGAGTAGCCAACCAATGCATAGTGTTATTCTAGTGGCAAAATTGTCTATATCATTTCTGTCTACAGAATATGAAACAATACGTCTTGTAATGTTCAAATCATGATTTTGAATTATGAACAGTGTTTTTGCCCTTCAGGTGTAAAGTTAGATATGAAACCACAGGTAGACATGCAGTCGGTCCAGGTTTAGTAAGCGTTTACCTCGTAGAAGTAAGGTTTGCATCAGTTTTTTCAATACCGGATGAAAAAATAAAAAACACTCAAATAGAAAATAAAAAAACATGAAAATGCAAATATTGCATCCGCTGTAAACACATTAGTAAAAAGCTGGCCTATAATGTGACTGACATTCAACACAAAGATAGCTTATACTGTAGATATATAAATCAATTAAAAGATCGCTCCATACACACAAGTCCAGCTCATCATTTTTATTGGTTTTGGAAAGAAGCAAAATGAAGTGTCTCAGTTCATCTCAACATTGTCTGTACAAACGCAGCTTGCACATAACGGTTGAGAACAAACGCTACAGAACCAAAAAAGCAGTCTGGCTTAGCACACACACAGACACACTCCCTGTTCTCCTCTCGGTTAGCCTGGGGCCGCTAGGACCCTGAGTGGGGAACATCACTTCAGTACTATATGCAGACATACATGTATGTAACAACGTTACCCATAGCGTAACACGTCACCTGAACCCTCCATCAGAAACAGGAGCAGGTTTATCTCATTAGCTAGTTCACTAGTTGGGTCAGTGACAGAAGATTCAAGGAAAGTGTTACTCAATAAACTGCCTAAGAGGGTCTCATTCCACCATCCATAGGTCTTCATTCATGTCTTAGATACAGGAGACCAACGTCACGGTCAGAGAGTTATGCAGAGTGTAAACACAGTGCAGTCTTCTCCGACACGTCTATGACAGTTCTCAAAGGGCTATAGATGGTGACATGTAGCACATTATGCTGGCATACTCATGACGCCCACATAGAGACCGTCAGTTCAATGTCACACACATTTTTGTTCTCTATGTCGAATACCAGAGCATTCAGGAAGTTAAACATCAGCACAGTGATCTTCACATGAAACAAGGGGGGGGGGGTCTTCTTTTTTTCTTTTGCATTTTAAAAATATTCCGTTTATTTCTCTCTTAGAGGACTGTCTGGAGAACACACATACAATACAAAAAGCATTTTGGTCGTCTAACCTCACCTCCAAAACCTCCATCAAGTCATCTCACAGAGACCATTACCATATGCAAAATAAAGCCATGGATTCAAGCGCTGGTTGGTTTTTCTATCAGGGGAGTGGTCATGCTGTATGCAGAATAATGATGCACCGGGGGTGGGGTCGGGGGTCAGGTAGGAACACATTGAGGTGAATGGAAATGTAGAATGTTCAAAGCTGACTGACAATCCATGTTATAGCTACTACTGGAGCTCTACAGTACACAACACTGCTTTCATAAAGCATGACGCATTCAGGGAGATATTCATCTTCTTCTGTTTAACCCCCCCCCTGCACCCATATATAGTAGCTCAAATCTTCTGTTGCACTTGAGTTAAAAAATTATATCTCAAATAAATTCAAAAAATTATACCTTATACATTATATACTGTACATAGGTTACCCAACTACACAGATAACAAACAAAAAAAGATTTCAAATATTTATACCTTTAAGGATTCTAAATTGTGATACCATTCAAATTCTATTCATATACAGAATCACATACTTTTTACAACAGATCATTATCATCAATAAATAAAAATAGAATGCTGTAATGTACTCTGAAGTCTACCACTGCCGTCTCGTGGTCAACAGAAAGGCTATTTGACAATACAAGGAAAACACCAAACGCCCTTTAAGATATATATTATCAATTTAAAATGACACTTTGTACAGGTTTTCTTTTTTCTTAAGGGAAAACTTTTTTTGTATTTATTTTTTTTATATTGCAACCAGGTATTGAGTAATCATTGCAGCTGCCTGACTAGTATATACCTCATATTTTTGGGGGAGGAAAAATTAAGGAAGTATATGTTTGATCAGGTGTTCAGTGCTTTCAAAGGACAAGAGAAAGGAAAAGTATAGTATAGTATAGACTTGACCATGACCATAACCCTTACCTAACCCTAACGCTAACCCTAACCTCTTACCGTAGCCGTTTTAAAGCTCAACTTCAATGGGCTGACACCAGAGTCAGGTCGTCCCAGTTAACGTTTCCAGTACGACACAACCATAAATATCTTTTCATGTTTCCTGATCCTCTCTTTGTCTCATGTCTTAACTTGCTAATGCGTTTAATACAACTACTTTGTGGTGGTTGTATTGTGGTTGAGTCGGGGTTGAGTTGTGGTTCAGTAGTCAGGCAGCTGCAGTGACAGTGACAGGGTAGAACACCACCAACAGGTTAGAGAAGGGAGAGAGACAGAGGCATACATTGGACTGGAGGGGGAAAAACCTTGGTGTCTAACTGCAGCAATACAGATGTTCTGAAATGAATACATTTTACAAATACAATAAGTACACCCTAAAACGTTCCACGACGCTATATGCAAGTTAATACAATACTGCTGGGTAGGCTGCAAGGCCTGTCTCACGGGTTTAGAAAGGCGTCCATGGAGGAGTGTCTGTGTCTGTCTGTCTGTCTGTCTGTGGGGGTCTGTGGTGGTGGTGGTGTTGATCTGTCCTCTGCTGGAGCTGTCATACTCTGTCCATTGAGATGATCTTCAGTGTATTTGTTCAGTAGTATTGTTCAGTAGTGTGGATGAGTCAGTTGTCTGCCAAGTATTTTCCTGAAAATGACCAACATGCTCAGGTTACGTTTGAATGCTTTACGTGCGAAGGGAATCGTTACATACAAGTAACAGAACATCTAAGACACATTAGGATAGGCTATTCCTGCAGCTTAATGACACCAATGAATATCACAGTGAAACATTGTTTGCACATGACGAAAATATACAACGATCCTACCTGCAACAAGCTACTCATACATTTGATAAACGTACACTTGCAAAAGATAACTGAACACATATGAAGTTCACACCTCGTCGTTGACTGTCCCATACCAGGGGAGGCTGGTGGAGGTAGAAATCAGAGGACCACCTGTGTGTTTCATACCTTTCCAAGCATTACAATGAGCCTGTTCTCCGATTTCTACTTCCACCAGCCTCCACTGTCCCATACATCATACACCATACATCATACATCATACACGGCGGGCAGCGACTGACCTGCAGCAAACCTCTTCTTGATGAGAGAGAAGCGGTACCCTGGTCCTGCCAGCTCTATGTCACAGCCTGAGAGAGTGCTGCCCTCACTGGTGAACTGCACGGCCAGCGGAGACGGCTTACTGGGGCCCTCTGTCAACTGGAACCGTGCCAGCAAAGAGCCTACACCTGGACACAGAGACAGAGAGAGACTCAACATACAGTAGGCTACATACCTCGACAACCATACACACACGCACGCACACACACACACACACACAAATGCAGGCACACACACACACACACACACAAATGCAGGCACACACACACCCACACCCACACACACCCACACACACACACACACACACACACACACACACACACACACACACACACACACACACACTATTGCATTGTATTGTCAGTCCTATTGGGCAAGCATTATGGCTGGGAATTGCATGGGATCACACAACATCATATTATTAAGATAACTACCATAAGGTACATAGGCTGTGTTTCAATGCATAATATTATTGCGATACTCCATGCACTACTATTTTTATTTTCGAAACTGTGATATCTCAAGTTGTTTTCATTGGATGAAAGAGTTTCAATACAGAATCACAGAAAATACTATTGCAATACTCAACTGTACCCCAAAAATACACATTCCCAAATCCAGCGAACTGTCAGAATCAACAAGCTAAGATGGTTGTATTCTGAGAGATACTTGTGTTCCATCTTTACGGTTTAGACACTGAACCTCAAATAGAACCCCAAATTGCTCCCAATGAGCGGGCCGGCACCTCGCATGGTAAGTTGCTGCCATTGACGTGTGAATGTGTGTGTGTGAACGGGTGAATGAGAAGCCATTGTAGAGCACTTTGGAATAAGTGCAGTCCATTTACGATTGTATTAAGAGTCCAGTGTTGCAGGGACACAACTTCCCTGATTCTCTTAGCTTTGCATTAGTGACGTGCAACGGGCAATGTGATACTGCTGATTCCTCCAGAGGCTCAAGTATAAGCAACGTTTACCTCCATTTTCAGATTTCTGGGATATATCTGGAATCTTCCACAGGATTCTCTGCTGCTCCGCATTCCTGTCAGAACACACACCAAAGTGAACCTGTAGAACCTGCGAAAGTGAACCTGAAGAAATCTGTAATGCACGGAACAGAATGAGGAATGGTATCAAACACGTGGTTGACACCATTCCTCATTCCGTACCATGCGTTACAATGGGCCCGTCCTCCGATTTCTACCTCCACGGGTACATCTATATTCAGGGACGCAAACTGGTGATGGCCTAAAAAGGTGACAACACTTTTTCTTTGCCAGAAAACAAAGAACATTTATGAAAATTTTGACCTATTTTGAGGTAAAAACAGCAAAAAACGGCTAAAAGGTGACACGTTTGCATCCCTGTATATTGCAGCATGCCAGGGTAGAGTAGCTTGCACTTAGCAGGAATCGAAAATCACAACCCTCCACTTGCCAACCGGCCACACTACAGTAGCTACAGCCCCTAGAGAGTGAACTCCCTTGATGGAAATGCTAATAGGCTAACACAGGGTTCCTTACAATATCGATGACTCTGGCTAAGGACTTGTGTTCCTACCATGCGGCGGGGGGAAGCACCGCCTGCAGCTTGGTGACCCCTCCATCCACTGGGATCAGGAACTGGACGTTGTTGAGGGCCATGGGCGTGGTCATGGCGTCTCCGTTGTATTTGTAGTCTATTCTGAGGTCGGTGCTGGTGGGCTCACACCGCCAGCTCACCGCCAGGTTCAGGGGTGTCGCCTGGAGACCCTGTGCTGATACCTGAACACCAACCCGTCAAACAAAACAGTTCCATTTACCGGCTAGGGACAACTGCTTCACTCACTCACTCTCACACACACACACACTGGCTAGGGACAACTCACACTCTCACTCACTCACTCACTCTCACTCTCACTCTCACTCTCACTCTCACTCTCACTCACTCACACACACACACACCACGTTAAAACAGCTTTTGACGCCCAGAGCGTCGCAGTGAGATGACATCATCGGCACGTCTACAACGTGTTGTGTCGTGTCTATTATCTGGATCTATTCTTCAAGTGAAGCTAATTGTATTACTTGTGTGTATAAAAATCTGCTACATACAAATACAGCTGCATTGATGTGTCGCAGGGTTGCAGAGAGAGGACGTCACCTGATACTTGAGCATGTCCACGTTGTAGTAGGTGGCCTGGGGCTTCTGCTCGGCCACCTTCTTCAGATGGGTCATCAGGTTTGGCATGTTCACCCAGAAGTCTTTACAGTCGGCTTTGGGTTGCGTGGTCGTGTCACTGTCACAGACAACAGACAACAAAGCAGAGTGTCAAGGACCAGGAGGGAAGAGCCCCGGCAGGCGATGCTCTGGGTGTTCCATACATACACACATACATCCTGTATTTACTGGGAACAGTGTTGCCAGATGGGATTGTTTTCCAGCCTAACCACAGTCTAAAAAACCGCCCAGTGTGATCATAAGTAGCCCAATTGGGGCGGGAATACGCCCAATCTGGCAACACTGAGTGGGAATTTGATGTATGATATTGTGTTCGTATGACGTTAGGTGTACATGTATGTCCTTGTCGGTCATTCTAGCGTGACCCGAGTCATGTTGTATCAGAGTCACGCTACCTGTCCTAAGACAATGGGTATGGCCTGTCATGTTGTAGATGCTACAGTGCAATGCTAGGTGTAACACAGTGGATGCTGGTGGAGGCAGAAATCAGAGAACAAGCTTATTCTAATGCATGGAACGGATCGAGGAACGGTTTCAAACAAATGTGTTTGATACGTGTTCTGATATGATGCCATTCCTCATTCCGTTCCATGCGTCACAATGAGCCCGTCCTTCCGATATCCCCCTCCGCTGGCCCCCCCTGGTGTACTGTAACATGGACTGGGTGTGTTATGGTGGAAGGAGTCTTTACCAGCACAAGAGCTGGGGGTTAGGCAGCACATGCTCCAGACGGCTGTAGTTGGTTATGCTGAAGGTTAGCACGGCGGGGGCGGGGTTATTGGCAAAGTGCCGGGTGATCCCCGCTGGAAATGACAGCACCATCTCGCCTGTGATCTTCACAACACACCTTTATAGGACAGGGGACGAGGAGGAGGAGGAGTAGGTTAGAGCAGTGTTTCTCAACCCTCTCCTCTGGGCGCCCCAGCCACTCCACATATTTGATCTGTTCCACCACCAGCACACCTGATTCAACTAATCAAGTACAAACCATAATTGCTTTGTACTTGATTAGTTGAATCAGGTGAGCTGGTGGTGGAACAGATCAAATATGTGGTGCGGCTGGGGCGCCCTGAGGAGAGGGTTGAGAAACACTGGGTTAGAGAGTACAAAAGAGGGGGGGGGGTGAGAGAGAGAGAGAGAGAGTGAGGGAGAGAGAGAGCGATAAGATAGAGCGATGGAGTGAGAGAGAGCGATAGATCTCGTGAACGGGGCGTGACAGAGTGCGCACACAGGAGAGACAGAGAGAGAGAGAGAGAGAGAGAGAGAGAGAGAGAGAGAGAGAGAGAGAGAGAGAGAGAGAGAGAGAGAGAGACAGAGACAGAGACAGAAACAGAGAGAACACACAACACTGTGGAAAAGCCTTTCTCATCTCCTGACACAGCGTGCGTGTGTGTGTGGACGTACTTGTTGGGGTCGGCTCCTTTGAAGAAGGCGTTGACTGTCTCTGTGAAGGCTGCCGCCACAGGGAGGGTGTCCTGGGCCCCCATGGTGAGAGGGCTGGGCCCCCTGGAGCAACCTGGAGAAATACACCACAGAGACTTTAATATGAATACACAGAGTTGGGTGAGGGGGGCAGGGAGGGGGTGGGGGGGTGGTTGGGGGGGGACTCAGGCAGAGAGACAGTAGCGAAGAGAGAGAGAGACAGAATGAGAGAGAGAGAGAGAGGGAGAGGGAAGACTTTGAGCATCACTCACAACCCATGTCCAATAAGTCCTCACAAACCATCAAATCTACCAGTGGTAGTTTGTGGTGGTAGGAATCGGAGGCCCCCCCCCCCCCCTACAATTTCTACCTCCACCAGCCTCCCCTGAATTCGACTACTCTCTTCTTGAGTTCCTGTAGCAGTCACTCGCTACACCTCTACCTCTGTCCTAAAGTCCTACTCTCTCCTTCTCACCAGCAGTGTAGGGATGAAGATGGACAACCAAAGAGTGTGTGTGAAAACCAGGTGGTTTATATGATGGTTTTAAATAATGATCCAATGAGAACCAAGAGTAGTGATGGTGAGGTTGACAGGTTGAACTAGCTGCATTAGCTGCATTTGTGGACAGTTATGCCTATAGAGCAGGGGAGGCTGGGGGAGGTAGAACTCAGAGGACAGGCTCAATGTAATGCATAGAATGGAATGAGGAATGGTATTAAACACACGTGACGGCTATATTCCATGCATTACAATGAGCCCGTCCTCCGATTTCTACCTCCATCAGCCTCCAATGCTAGTTGGTTACACCCTTCTCCTGTTGATAACCAGTCATTTGGCATGATCTCTATTCCCTTGCTTAGAACATTCAATTGTAAACAGTTCAAACCTACCAATTCACTATTAAAATCACTATTTGGATACCAAATAAAGTCCCTCAACTCTGTTGTATATGTGCATGTACACCAGGGGAGGCTGATGGAGGCAGAAAATCGGAGGACGGGCTCATTGCAATGAATGTAATGTAATGAGGAATGTTTCATAGAATTCCTCATTCCATTCATTTCACTAAACCCGTCCTCTGATTTCTGCCTCCACGAGCCTCCCCTGAAGAACACAAATGTCTGATTTCACTACATCTGAAGACTGACACGGTTACATGAGGAAGGTTGTGATTAAGTTACATTGAAAGAGCCCAGAGAAGACGACAACAGAAAAAGAAAGAAAAAGGGAAAAAGTTAAATAGAGAGAGAGAGAGAGAGAGAGAGAGAGAGAGAAAGAGACAGAGAGAGAGAGAGAGAGAGCATGCGGTTTCCAGACATGCTGTGAATGCTGAATCACTCTGACAAGATCAGAGAGCCAACAATCAAAGATCAAAGCTTCAAGAGGCCAGAGAGAGTGGCTCCAAAAAGAAGAGAACACACCAAAAAAATAAAAAATATAAAAAATATTAGTAGAGTATGTGAATAACGATGATCTTTAAAGGAAGCGGCAGGTGGCCGTCGTCATGAAATGAGAATGGATGACGCGAGGAAGAGGAGTGGAAGGAAGACACGGGAGCCAGAGCGCTGGCTGCATATGGAGGGGGGGGGGGGGGGGGGATTCATGAGTTAGCTTGGGGGTGGGTGGTTGATGGGGGGGGGGGGGGGGGGGGAGAGAGGGAGGAGAGGTAGAGGGAGGAGGAGGAGGAGGGGAGGGAAAGCTTGCACAGATGAGCCTCAGGTGAGTGTACTCTACGGTCAGCCCCTTTGTGCAGACACAACTTACCTTCAAAGGTCAAATAAAACTTTCCTCTGTCAAACCAGACCAGGGAAGGCTGGTCACTCTCTGTGTAGGGGGGGAGGGGGGGGGGGGGAGAGCGGAAGGAGGCGGGGAGGAGGGAGAGTGGGTGAGGAGGGTGAGGAAGGGGAGGGGAGAGAGAGAAGGACAGTAGCGTGAGTCACATGGCAGGTCTATTAAACATCACAGTGAGGTCGGGGAGGAGGTGGAGAGGGGGGGCGGGGGGGGGTCAAGGACAGAGGGCACAGGCAAGACATTACTATGCCGGGATATAATAGGACATGTGTATGTGTGTGTGTTTGTGTCTTGCGTATGTGTGTGCATGTGTGCGTGCGTGCGTGAGTGAGTGAGTGTGCGTGCGTGCGTGAGTGTATGTATGTATGTGTGTGAAGAGGTGGGGGTTTCTTGTGGATGCCAGAATAGGTGCAGTGGTGGTGGTGGGTCTGCGGGGACTTGAAGAGAAGAAGCCAAGCCTGGAGGGGGACTGTGTGGGGAGGCCTGTAGATCGTTCATACCATACGCACGTACAATACACCTCTATACAGACCATAATAGTCATACGCATCCATAAGGGACGCTCTGAGTGGTCTTCTTCATTACATCTTATTGTATTCATGGCTCTCTGGCAACAATACATGCACAATGTCAGTGGCAATCTTGTATCCATCCTTAGGTTGTTTGTCTTATGAAACAGATGGGGCTGCCTGCTGTAGCTGATAATGCCCAGCAGGGGGCAGAGATGAGGAGTGGAATCAGGAGTGGAGGAGGGGTTTGTGGACTCACTGTTGTGAACAAGGTGTGCTGATTGACTGAAGCTTGGCTGGAGCCAGGGGATGGAGTGAGAGAAAGAGTGGGGGGGGGGGGTGGGTAAGGGTAGCAGAAAGAGTGTGTGGGGGGGATGTGGATAATAGGGGGGTAGGTGTGTGTGCTAGTCTAGTGGGAGGGGGGGTATGGAGGAGTGGAGAGACACGTTTTCCACGGATGGAGTGTTGTTGACAGGGTGAGGGTCAGGGGTTGAGTGGGGGTGTTCTGAGGGTGGGGGTTGTGGGGGGGGGGGGGGCACTGGAGAGTTCACTGTGTGGGGCTGCGTTGAAGTCCTCTCAGAGAGGGAGAGGAGAGGATGAAACCATGAATACCAAACAGCTGGAGTGCCACCAGGTCCTAGTCTCCTGCCAGACTTCCAACCAGACAAAGGCACCCTCATATGACAAGACTGTGTGTGTGTGTGTGTGTGTGTGTGTGTGTGTGTGTGTGTGTGTGTGTGTGTGTGTGTGTGTGTGTGTGTGTGAGAGAGAGAGAGAGAGAGAGATAGACTGTCTGTGTGTGCCTGGATCTGGAGTGCCCACAGATAGCAGCTCTTCAGACACATTTATTACTGAAGTGCTAACACACACACACACACACACACACACACGCACACACACACACACACACACACACACACACACACACAAAAGTCATACTAAGTCATGGCATGACATGCTCAAACTTGGAAGACACTGCACTCCGTCCATACACACAAACTATGACCGTGTCGTCAGTCATAAAGAACGTTGCCATGGGGATGTTGGTAGGACAGCCACAGATGTACAGTCATATAAGACACACAACAGAAAGAAGGACGTGTGGGAGGATGAGACAGGGATGGGGTTTCAGCGTCCTGAAGAAAAGTGATCCTTGTGGTGATCCCCATTTCATACAGGTTTTGCATGTATGGATTTTCATTTCAGCTAAGTAGTTCAGCTTTTGAATGCGATTGAGGAGAGAGAATTAGAGAGAGAGAGAGAGAGAGAGAGAGAGAGAGAGAGAGAGAGAGAGAGAGAGAGAGAGAGAGAGAGAGCAAGAAAGAAAAACAGCTATCTATCAAAAAGTGTGGTGGAAAGAATGGTCAAAATAAATTAAAAAGGAATAAAGCTCCATGGTATACAGTATATACTGGAGCATTACTTTTGAAATGGAGAAAATGAAATCTGTGGCATCTCCCTATGCCAGGAGGTGGAGGGTCATCAGAGGACAGGCTCATTGTAATTCATGGAAAACATGTTCATCGTGCCATGCATTACCATTCCTTATTCCATTCTCAACCATGTACTGTATGTTTGATACCATTCCTCATTTCATTCCATGCATTACAATGAGCCCATCCTCCGATGTCTAACACCACCAGCCTCCCCTGTACTCAACAGTCTTAGTCCAACATCTGGCACCCTGTGACGACTGACATCAACACACAACGCAGCACACAAAACAACAGCTCTCATGGATGGCCTATGACCCTTCAATGCCAAATGCATCCTGGGTAATAGGGATCAGACAAGAAGCAAAGCTTGCATGGACACTGGAACACACCACCCCCCACCCCCATTCCCACCCCCCCACCCCTTCCAGTCAGATGGGGTCAGTACTATACTGTACCTGCCAGCGCATCAAAGTGCCTCTCAAACGTGGGCAGTTTGTCTACAAATGCATCTTCTGACATCACAACAAACGATAGCCCAACAAACGATAGCCCAAAGACAAAGACAAGAGCAAAACAAAAAGAAAACAATGGAAATCAAATAAAGGAAAACATTAATCAAGAACCATGTAAGAAATAACACAAAAACAGAACTAAAACAGACAGTTTCACACGTTCTAGGGAACTTCAAACTAAAATAATGTAAATTAAAAGAATACATACAAATATAACATAATACAGAATAAACAAATGCGACTAGAAACACACAGGATCTATGATTATGATGCTGTATGCCTTCAAAAACAAAAACAACAATCAATCAATCTGTCTAACTAACCAACAATGAATAAATAATGCATTCTGTATTTAGCAATGACAGCAAACCGCACAACGCTTCATTTACTTTGAGCGATTTAAAATGTCTTTCTGTGGATTTAACACGATATGGATCACTGTCAAGTATTGACAACAACCAGTAAATTAAATTATGTGTCTGCCAACATCAGGTTGTATCAAGGGAGGCTGGTGGAGGTAGAAATCAGAAGACGAGCTCATTGTAATGCATGGAATGGAATAATGAATGGTATCAAACTACCGTTCCTCATTTCATCCCATGAATTGCAATAAGTCCGTCCTCCATTTTCTGCCTCCCCTGGTATGTATATGTATCAGTATGAATATACAGAATACACTATCTACTACTCTATCAATAACAGCAGTGGTTCCCTATACATACATTTAAGCATCTACTGTATTAGCACTTATAGGCACGTTCAAGTCTACCCATGTTTTCTCCATTCTCAACGACACACTCTAAAACAAGAGCATCTTTGTATGAGAAGTGCCTCATCATCAGTATATGATCTGATCTGAGTTGAGAGTGGCAGACACTGAGGCAGTCGCTACATGAGCACAGAGCAGACCTGCAGTTGAAATAGTATTTGAAATCATTTCACTTCAAATACTTTATTTCATTTCAAATACTTTAGCGTTTGCTTTAGCGTTTTTGCTTGAGTCTGCCAGAGAGTCAACCAGCCGGGGTGCGGGGTTTTACACTTTGAGGACTATTCCATTGGTTCCACTTCACAAGGCAAATCAATCAAGCACAGTTACGTATTTGAAATGATTTCAAATTGCTATTTGAAACCCAGGTCTGGCAGAGAGACACTGAGCACGCAGACAATAGCACAGCTACACAGCAGGTAGTGATGGGAGATGGCGCACACGCACACGCACCTGACACAGACACGGAGAGGTCTTTACCGACGGTGGGCGTGGTGGCGGCGCTCAGGGAGTTGGTGGAGGAGATGGAGGAGGTGCTCTCTGCCCGGGCCAGGGGGGCGGCGGGAGGGGGGCTGGACGAGTGGACTGGACCTGGGGGGCTGAAGGGCCGACTCTGGAGGGAGGCAGGGAGAGAAAGAGAGAGAGAGAGATAGAAGTGTGAGAGAGAGAGAGAGAGAGATAGAAGTGAGAGAGAGAAAGAGACAGAGAGAAGAAGTGAGAGAGAGAAAGAGACAGAGAGAAGAAGTGAGAGAGAGACAGAGGGAGAGAGATATATTATATATAATAATAATAATAATAATAATAACAACTTGGATTTATATAGCACCTTTCATAAAACCCAAGGACGCTTTACAATTCTAAAGGAAATGGTCGGACAGACAAAACAGAAACAGAGACTAGGGACCAAAGGCCTTGGTGAACAGATGGGTTTTGAGGGCTGATTTGAAGGAGTCCAGGATGGGGGCATTGCAGATCACTAAGGGGAGAAACTTCCAGAGGGTAGGTGCAGCCACACTGAAGGCTCTGTCCCCAAAGGTCGAGGAGGATGAGTATGCTGATGTGGCCACAATCAGCAGCGATGAGAAGATCATTGGTGATCTTAATGAGTATTATATATACTCAGTTCAACATACATTTTGTGGGGGTTAAAACTAAAATTAGCAATGATGGCAATCGTAAAAAAAAAACAACAACCAAAAAACGGATTGAAAATAAGAGGTTGATAGCGGCACATACCACATCGCTCACGCTGGGTTTCCCAGGAGGCAGTTTGGGTCGAGAGGATGGGCGTGGCGGGGGAGGGGGTGGGTTGGGGCTGGGGCTGCTGGTAGCTGCTGATGGAGTGGCTGGTCGAGCTGGAGAGGAGGAGCCTGTGGAGGGGGGTGGAAGTGGATCAGTCACATGACAGGAAGTCACTGCATAGAAACGTTCTACAGCAGTGTACATCCTGATTCAATACGATTCAACAACATCCATTTATCCATCCATCCATTCAATTCAATTCAAACGCTTTATTGGCATGACTGTTGAACACATTATAGGTGAATCAACATAACGATTAATGATCATACATCGATCATAGTGGACTCTAATAAACAATTAAAATATCAAGGTTTTCCATGTGATGGGAGTGTTTTGGCGGAATTGAACTGAGCAACATTTGGAAGTGGTGAAACTGAGTAACAGTGGCTTGTTTTCCTATGAAGTGTGTGTGTGTGTGTGTGTGTGTGTGTGTGTGTGTGTGTGTGTGTGTGTGTGTGTGGGGGGGGGGGGGGTCATAAAACAATGCTACACTGCACTCGGCCCATTTACTGTTTATATTGAGGGCCAGTTTTCCCACACTAGGACATGGCATTCCCAGCCAGTATTCCCAGTCTCCTCCTGGCTCCAACGTGCTGCTGCATCAGCAGGATAGGGGCGAGTGTGTGTTCAGGCTGGTGTCTGTGGGGCTTGTTCCCTTTGTGTTCAACTAAACTAACCCTTCTCCTCAAGGTCACTTCACAATGACAATACATTACGCACAGAGTCTGGTCAACAGATCTCTCTCTCTCTAGGTCGACATCAGGGGAGGCTACTGGAGAAATAGTAATTGCATCATAACAATACTGCCTCCATGTCACAAGGCTGGACTGTATCGAATCCATTTGAATGCATTAGTATCTCAGTATTATTATCATCAGTCCCACTCATACCAAACTGTGTTTCTTACTGTGTATTTTATATCAATTGTATATGTCTATAAGACCGTTATACTTATATACCAGTGTACTGTATGCCTTATTTTAACCGTTGTTATAGTTGTGTGAAGCCCATTGCATTACATTCATGTACGAAGCATTACATTCTTGTTTGACTTGATTTGTTTTTTAAGCCTCTATGTCCTGTAATAGCATGATCACTGTAGGCTACTGTACACTGGGGGAGTGTGACAGTGATACAGAAGTTAAGATTAATCTAGCTATATTGAACATGACCATATCTCCTAGTACTCACAGTCATAACTACCATTGAGGACACAGAGGTCATGACCTCTGTATTTTTTTGTCATATACTGTACATAAACATACTGTACATATTCCATATGATATATATTTCCCCTTACTTTATATGTGAACTACCTGTATGAAGGTTCATACTACTGTAAGCCTAGACACTCATACTTGTAATCTTTGGGGACAGGCAGTGCCAGAAGTTGAAGTGGTTGCTTTTGGTAGGCTAAATACAAGTACATTTCTAAACATTAGCTTGATATTTAGCTTGAAAACCTTGTTAACCTTGCGGCAAAACGTTAAGAGTCAGTTCAGGGTGATTGTACTAACAGGAAGGAGTTAATTTACTGTATGACCTGTAATATTTACCTGGCAAACTTAACCGTGGGGTGAAAGTAAAGTACTTGACTAGTACGGTACTAGTAAAATGACTAAATATTTACTTTAAATATATAGCCTGAACACTTTGGTAATCTTGGGGCGAAATAGTCCACATAGGATGTGACTAGACATGTTTACCATTCATTCTCTACCAGTCTGGCCTGTCTCCAAAAGTGACAAGAGTGAGCTGGAAACAAATATCCTGGGGAAGGATTTGTCCCAAACCCCTTACAGGGGTTGTGCGTGACCTCTGTAAGAAACAAAGTAAGGCACACAAACGGAATAACTGCTACTGTTATTATGTTGTTGTGCTGTCTTGACTGCATGACGCAGCACATTTCCATGACACACATTCAGGGCTGTGATGAATACACGGTACTTTTTTTTTCTTTTTTTTTTTCTTTCCTAACACCAGGGGAGCCACCCCTCCTAAATTTCGTTGTTTGGTACCTGTACTGTAGCAATGACAATAAAGTCCATTCATTCATTCATCAGGCTGGAGGTTACAGTAACCACACGTTACTGACTGTGTCCCAGTGAGAGTGTGTCAGACAGAGAGTACTCACCACTACCCGTGCCCCCGGTCCCGGTCCCAGAGAGAGGGCCTGGGGAGGACACCACTGCCCTGTACGTAGGGGGTGGAGGAGGGGGAGGAGTGGCCCGGATCGCCTGGCCAGCATCTTTGGGCGAGGCGGTGGTGTCACTGAGGTCCTCTATCACCGTGGGTGGGGCCGCTGCCTCGGGACTCTTCCGTTCCTCCTCTGACGGGACGTGGGGCGGGGGGGGGATGACGAGGGGCGGGGGGATGGAGCGTGCGGAGGCACCCTCTGCAGGAGCCAGGGGGCTGGAGGGGAGCTCTGGCGCTGCTTTAGTGGAGGGGACAGGAGGGACAACGGGAGGTGAGGTGAGAGGAGGGGGGACGACGGCTTGGGGGGGAGTGGGAGGTGTAGGGTCCTTCGGTGGAGGTGGTGGGGGTGCGGGGTCTTCCCGCGGGGGTGGGGACGGGACTGTGGGTGTGGGCGCTGCTGGTTCCACTTTCGGGGGTGGCGATGTCGGTAGAGCGGGGACAGGCTCCTCCTGGGGAGGCGGGGAGGTGGGGAGGGGCGGGGCCGTGTCCCCCGGAGGAGGTGGGGAGGAGGAGGGGGAGAGAGGGGCGGGGTCTTCTAGAGGCGGAGGGGACGTGGGTAGGGGAGGCGCCGGGTCTTTCGGAGGGGGCGGTCTGTCGGGAGATTCCTCGCTGAAGCAGACCCACTTGTCTCCCCCGGACTCCTCGGCGGGGAGGGGGGTCTCCGGGGGGCCGAAGATGTTGTCCAGGTCTGCGATGGAGGGCTTCCCGGCTGAGTCTGCTGCATCTGTCGACACCACTGGTATAGGGTCAACCACAAGTCAGTTATTATGAGAATGACCGGATGAGAGAGAGAGAGAACGAGTGAGGCAGAGGAAAGAAAAGATCAATTCAAAATTGAGGAGTGCCTTGGAGGTTGATATGAGGTAGAGGGAGGCAGCGAGGGATGATGAGCGGGGCTCTTACCGTCAGCGTCTGCAGAGGGGGGGCCAGTCGGAGGGGGGGTGGTCGGGACATTCTTGGGCGGAAGCGGAGGCGGAGCTGCAATGACATCAGTGCGGCCATGAGCAGCCATGACACTATGAAGGGCACGCCGGTGCAGCTCAGGGACAGGGGAGGGAACCCCAAATAGCCCATGCCCTACATACATACATACATACAGTACATACATACATGGAGGACCCATGGCAGATGCAGGGAGGAGAATAATGCAGGGAGGTGAACGAGACATGGTGCATGGTATGGAAAAAAGAGTGTTAGTAAATCCAGCACAACTGTATGATATGGGCTTTTTTATTATTTTTCTGGCTAATGGCTGATGAACTCACTTACAAATCCCTCCATGCCTGCGCCCCCAGTACCTAACTGATCTCCTCTCCCAACATACCCCTTCTCGGAACCTGCGGTCCTCAGAACCTGCTGTCCACCCCCCGCACCAAACTACGGACCTTTGGGGACAGAGCCTTCAGCGTGGCTGCACCTACCCTCTGGAAGTTTCTACCCATAGTGATCCGCAATGCCCCCACACTGAACTCCTTCAAATCAGCCCTCAAAACCCATCTATTCACCAAGGCCTTTGGCCCCTAGTCACTGTTTCTGTTTTGTTTGTTTTCTGTATTGTCTGTCTGATCATTTCCTTTAGAATTGTAAAGCGTCCTTGGGTTTTATGAAAGGCGTTATATAAATCCAAGTTATAATTATTATTATTATTATTATTATTAAGTGAGTGGGTTAGCACTGACTGTGGTGCAGAGGGTGAGAAAGAGAAAGAGAGAGAAAGAGAGAGAGAGAGAGAGAGAGAGAGAGAGAGAGAGAGAGAGAGAGAGAGAGAGAGAGAGAGAGAGAGAGAGCGAGTTAATAGCCCACTTGCTCACAGACTCTCTACTCTGTTATGGCCTCTCTTGTCCGCTCGTTAGTTGGCTCATGGTGGTGGTGGTGGTGGTGGGGGAGGAGGAGGGGGGGGTTATGAGGTGAACTGGTGATTCCGTGCAGTCATTCCAGGAAGTGAGGAGAGGGAGTGGTCGAACTTACTTCCTGTGGGGAAGGGTCTGGTCAGAGAGGAGTCTGAGTCTGGCTCAGTCTCAGAGAGAGGTGCCCCCCACACATCTGTCTCAAATATATTCACTAGGTTCGAGAAGGGACATGACAGAAGAAGAGGGGGGGGGGGGGGGGAGTCAGTTAGGCTAGTATTTAGCCATTAAAGCTATCATTATGTATCATTAAAAGGCTATACACTTTTGGAAATAGCAATATGAACTACCTAGCATTTAGCTATTAAAGCTAATCGTTAACTCACTATCATTATTTCTCATTAAAAGGCTATACAACCTGGCGATGTTATTGTTAGCTTAAATTCTGGCATCTAAGTAATCCCTGTGCTCAAAAAGAGATAACACAGCAAGGTTGTCATAGTAATAACATTACTGGCATTACCATAGCTCAGGTCGATCGGTCCCCATATACCTCATCTGACTAGAAGGCTTTTATACTTTATTCCATACTGTATGTGCCTTATTAAAATGTTTTTATCGTTGTATGAAGGGCACTGCAGTACATGTATGTAAGATGTTTGCTTTGATTTGATTTATAACCATTTATGTACGGAATGTTGGATGAGCCTATAGGCTCCAGGGACTAGTATTAACCACACAGAGTTGTGGATATCTCTGGATCTTAATGGACATGTAAACAAGGGAAACACAGCTGTGGTGAAATTAACGTTGCTAATCAGCATTAGCGACTGCCTGACAGTTACATAAGATACTGAGAGCTAGCCCAGCCAGCGGAGCTAAATCCCACAGGATTGAAAGTGAGAGGGGTGAGGGAGGAGGGGAGTCTCGTGAAACACCTAAACAAACAAACAAACAGTGGAAACTATGGTGACATCAGAGTGCCTCTGAACTCTGTCCAAAATATCAGGCAAGGTTGCAGTGAGACGGATATTATTGTCCCAAATCAACCCCTAGACCCTATTATGAGTAAGCATCCTGCTTACACCTGTCCAGAATCTCCACAAGTGCATTGGGAGTACGACTTAAGGCGTACTGACTAAGAGTATGAATGTGGATCAGGGGATGCTGACGGAGGTAGAAATCAGAGGATGAGCTCATTGTAAACGCATGGAACGGAATGCAGAACGGTATCAAACGCGCGTGTGTTTTATACCATTCCTCATTCCGTTCCATACATCACAAAACAAACATGTGTTTGATACCATTCCTCATTCTATTTCATGCATTATTACAATGAGCCCGTCCTTTCTGCCTCCACCAAACTTCCCTGATGTTGGTGCAGAAGTCTGTGTGGCATATAGAGGAAGAGTGGTGTTGAGAGGTGACAGTAGAGGCAGTGTAGAGAGACAGTGTAGAGAGACAGTGTAGAGAGCATCCAGCCTGTTGTTATTGAGGTGCAGGCGGCAGTGTGTCAGCAGTGAGCCAGACAGGGCTGACAGCAACAACAACCTCAGGACATCATGTCGTTTCCCCACAAGCTCATTAACGTGTTCTATCACATCTCACATCAAAACAGACCTCTGGGTAGAGGCTGAACACACACACGCACACACACGCGCACACACCACACTTAAGCGCCAACACACACAAATGTAGGCTACTACACTATAAGAAACTGTCACACACACATTTCTGAGAGTTTTTTTATTTACCTTCAATGTTCTGTTCTCCAAAGGCTGTGTCCAGAGGAGGCCCAAATAAGGCTGTTGCGTCCTCTGGTACTGGGGCTGGTACTGGGGCTGGTACTGAGGCTAGTACTGGTACTGGGGCTGGTACTGGTATTGGGGCTGGGGCTGATACTGGGGCTGGGGGTGGGGGTTTCATACTGCTGTGGAGAGGAGAGGAGATAGAGGAGAGGAAAAAAGGGAGGGGAAGGGGAGAGTGGAAGGGGATGGAGAGAAGAAGGGAAGGCAAGGGAAGGGAGTGGGAGGAGTGGAAGATAAGACATGAGCAGGGTGAATCACAAGCATCCGACCACGGCAGAGAGACTTCCACAGACACGCTTCAGTTGCGTCACTGACTGCAGTACTGCTGGAGCTGTGTTCAGCTGATAAACAAACAGATGCTGTCTGCATACAGCAACGTTGAACACAACCCTACAGGGATTACCTCTCTGCACAAAGCAAAGGTTGTTGTGAGAAATATAGCATAACAATGTCAAAATCAGTGAATAACTGCAAATAGGCCCGGGACTAGGGACTAGGGAATTTGTGACAGGTGTGTGTGTGCGTGTGTATATCGGGGGGGGGGGGGGGGGGCTGATTTACCTAGGAGGTGGGGCCAACGGGGCTGGTGTAGGGGCTACCGTGGGTAGACTGGGTGCCGTACGTCTTGGCCGAGCGATCTCTTCAGCTGGGGAGAGATTCACAACCGTTGGCCTGATACACTCATACTCAGCTCATACTAGAGCAATTAATTATGCTTCAGCAATAAAATAAAACGAATAAAATACTTACTAGATGTATTCCTTTTCATCACCCCCTGTAATAAAACACATATTTGAAAAAAAACAAAAAACCACATGATTAAGCACATGACACAAACCATGATCCATTGCACACTGACATGACTCCTCATCTATGTAACTAGTCGAAGGGTTCAGGTGGTACGGTGGCGCTGAACCAGGACATGGTGGCTCACTCCAGGTGCCTGTACACTAGTGAAGGTCAGACAGGGGATGTTCTACAGCCTTGGGTTGATCTAATCACATGTGAACGGTCTACAGTACGTCCTGCCCATTGCCTTAGCTACCCTGTCATCTCACACACAGGGGGCAGGGTGACTAATACTACCGCTGTTCTCTCTTAAAGTGGAATTTGACTCAAAAATCACCACAATTTACCAGGAAGTAAACGGGAGCTTGTTATTAGGATATGTATGAGTCTCTGATGTGCAATATGTTAATGCCATGATATTTCAGGATGATATCAATGATGGAATGACAAGAAATATACAACAATTGTTCGTTCTTTTCATCAAATTTCACTTTAACTCACACATCAACACTGTGTGGATATACTGTTTCTAGCGTCCAGCTCACCTGCACTGAGTGAATTCTGAGTGAATCAATATTTTGCATTGAAAGTGAAAATAGTATGTTGTCATTGCAGTGACACTGGAAGCAGTTGCATCAATCAAGGGACATGTGTTACTGTGTACTGATCAGACGGGCTCATTGTAATGTATGATTTGATACCATTCCTCATTCTGTTCCATGCATGACGACAATGAGCCCGTCCTCCGATTTCCACCTCCACCAGCCTCCCCTGGTTCTGGTAGAGAGGATGTATGATCTGACTCAGAGGTGTAGTTAAAGTCATACCCCCATAGTGTTATTATATATCATACTCTGCACAATAAGCCTGCGGTTCTAGTTTACTGTCAGCATGGAAACATTTTTGATTTGGAAGGCAATATATATCGCTGCAATGGATGACTCTCAAAGCTGTACTCAGGTTCAATAGCACTGCAGCTGCTACTGGTAAACTAGAGAAATGCTACCACACCCCATATTGAAAAAGAGAGAGAGAGAGAGAGTTACAGAGAGAGAGAGAGAGCAGCTGGTTAGTGAAAGAGAAAGAGAGAGAGAGTATTACAGTATGACATGGTACTCTTTCACTACTGCTGAGATCAGAGCCCCTGCTAGTGCACGACAAGAAGAGGAGAGTGACGGAAAGAGAAGGAGGAGAAGAAATGAGAGGAGGAGAAGAGAGAAGGGGAACAGCAGAGGAGTCAGCGGATGCGTGGCTGAAGAGACAGATCAAAGGGTCCAGCTGTCAACAGGACACCCCGCCACAACTGGGAACACGCTGTGGCGAGTTAGCGAACTTTTCTTGATCAACCACTTCAGCCATCCTCTCCCCTCCCCTCCACTCCCCTCATCTCCCCCCCACCCCACCTCACCCCACCCCCCCTCCACTCACCTCCCCTCCACCTGTACCGCAGGCTACAGGAAGCACAGATGGCCAAATAGCATTTTGTATTGTGTACCCCCCACCACCCTCCACCCCCCCCCCCCAAGGCCCCAAGGAGACAGAAGGACACTTACCGGGCTGCGTCTCTGTGACCAGCAAAAGGGAAGAGAGAAGAGACACCTGGTCAGAGAGTGACAAATCAGTAAAGCAGACTTCTCCAACGTCCAGTCCCTCAGTTACAGTCAGTTTAGTATCTTAGCAACGTGGCACCACTGATAGCTCTGGACTGCCGGACCCACCAGACAGAAGACAGAAGGAGTTTAGTTTAGTTTAGTTAATTCGTTTATAATTTTACGGACAGTCCCCATTAATTAACTGTGCAGTAAATAGAGCAGCTTTAGCCTACATGGCTAATTTCCAGCTGTAGTCCCCAGCCAGTTGTCAGTAGGCACCCTAAGTGAGTGTGAAGTGAGAAGTGAGAGTGAAGGGTTTAGAGAGGTGACTGTGTACAGTTGTTTGCAAAGGGCTCAGTCAGAGTTGGGTGTTAAGTTAAGACAGGTACAGTATAAGACAGTACAGTTGTTGCATCATCTACTTCCTGGTGGGTGGGTGGGTGGGAGAACTGAAGAACAAAGCAACAGCCGCAGCATGTGATTGGAGAACTGACATGTCAATCTAAAGCCTTGACTGGTGTTACAGGCTTGTGATGTCCTTTTCACATTTTCTGTATTTTTTCTGTTTTCAAGTTTCTTTATTGAATATTCTTTTTGCAGTTTGGGAAACTGAAATACAAGAATATATTACAGTCACGTCAACATCAATGAAATACAACATAAAAATATAAAACACAATTTTGGATAAAAAACAGTGATAATAACTTGAGTTACAGTGAAGCTTGAGTATGCTATTTATCAACACAGTCTATGGCGGTGATGGGTAAGGCTAAAACGTTCATCCTATGTTATTTGGTATTCAGGAGTCCTGTAAAGAATGGGATGGGTGATGTTTTGTATCTTGCTGTTCTTGTTTTGGGGATCTGGAGTTGGGGACTGTTTCTGGTTTGGCGATTTGATATTTGGGCTCTGGTAGGTGGCAGCCAGGCTCTGAAGGGG
>NC_137674.1:98742594-98747594 GCF_963989245.1 Nansenia antarctica | reverse complement strand
AGAGGAGGAGGGCTCACACACACCCCACTGTTGGCAATGGCAGATCAGTTGGATGTCAGTTGGTCTCTGTGGACCGAGGGACATCTTGCACGAGTTAAAAGACACTACAGTCATTGGGCGCGTACTGAGGTCTGAGCGGAATGCAGCTGCCCTGCCAGCATCTCCCGAAGCTGCGCAAGCATCAGCGATTACAGAGGATACACAAACCACAATGTTTCCCAATGCTCACTGTAATTACATGGACATGGAAGGAGTAGGCTCGGAGACACTCTCAATCACGTACTGTCACTCACTGTCACATGAGAGAGGATACACACAACATATGCACACAACGCCTGAAGCACATAGACATTGTGTAAATGTGTTCACACACACACACACACACACACACGCACGCACACACGCACCCACCCACACACACACACACACACACACACACACACACACACACACACACACACACACACACACACACACACACACACACACACAGTGTTGAAATGGCGTGGATGGGACTCACCAGAGGAGAAGGAGATAGAGCTATGTTGCCTATGGAGGCTTTCAGTGTTTCTACTGAGGGGGGCGCAAAGACGGCGCTGTCTGCTGGTAACGGTTTAATCTTGATCTTGAACTTTTTCCGGTGATCCTCTTCTTCCTCGGACTCGCTGGAGGAGAAGAAGTGGGTCTTGACTTTGGGGGCAGGTGGGTTGTCGTTAAGGACACTAATGGTTCTGCTTCTTACCAGACCAGACAATGAGCTCAGCTGATCTTTGTCTGTCTGCCTGTCTGTCTGTCTGTCTGTGTGTGTGTGTGTGTGTGTGTGTGTGTGTATCTCTCTGTCTGTCTGTCTGTCTGTCTGTCTGTCTGTGTGTCTCTGTGTGTGTGTGTGTGTGTGTGTGTGTGTGTGTGTGTGTGTGTGTGTGTGTCTATCAGGACATAATAACTGTGAGTGGAGCATCAATTCTAGCCAGTAACAAAGAGACAGCCGTGAACTGAGCCTCACTTCAGCTCAATAACATCAACCTTCAACAACAACTGTGTATTGATTAGGTTGTTATTGCTAGGAGATTTGCTGTGCTTCTGAGGGGATCAACTTTTATGACATTGTGGAAAATTGACGCTGTTCGCTCATTCTGTTCCATGCATTACAATGAGCGAGTTCTACCCCCACCAGACTCCCCTGCATTTCGGTCCCCATTATGCATACAGCCTCCCCTACCCCTAACCATCTCCCACCCCCCCCACTCCCCGTTCGCTAACTCTGTGTTCCATGTGCCCATGTTATCTGTTGCTTGTTGTTTCTGTGTTTTCCGTTTCTCCCATATTGTCAGCTTCTTTGAGCCTCGGAAAAGCGCTATATACATTTAATGAATTATTATTATTATTATTATTATTATTATTATTATTATTATTATTATGGGATAGCCGCCTGTAGATGATAAAGGATATCTCCCCCCATCTCCTCCTCCTCTTCTGGCCTACAACTGTAACCTTCATCGTCCACCTCTGGGGCGTTCTGGAACACAGGATCAACCACAGAGATAGAACAGTGTTTACACACGCATCACAGGTGGATTACAGGCGTCATCTATTATGTTATGAAGGACATACAACAGTATTAGAAACACTATACATGCCACTTCTGCCACACCGTAGCTTCCTATTACTGCTGGTTAAGACCTGGCCCCCCATCAGTCGAAATGACTGTCAAATTGTTCCATTCCAATGCATTAGGTGTCTATGTCCATCAGCTTATGTTCTATATCTATATGAACAGTCTCTCAACGTCAGTGTTTAAGTCATTAGAATGCCTCCCGTTTCGCCTGCATTCATCTACGAAGATCTATAATTCTATGACAGAGATACATTCTGAACAATAAATATAGGTCTATAAGGGTTTGTCAATAATATATTGACAAACCCATGATTTGGGATCAATATTAATGTGGGTGTTGTGACAATACATCTGGAGACGTTTACTTACATATCTGTCCCAATCGATCTCTCCATAGAAGCCATTGGGTGCCCCATTGGTTTTCTTCTGTGACTGAAAACAACATGGCCGTGAATTCCACCAATCAGAAGCATGCGTATTCAACTCATGCACCACTCACTACAATACCAGAGTGTGTTGCTACTTAATGTTAGCTACAGGTGAACTATGCAACCAAAGGCCTCGTGACTATCCTATTGTACTCTACAGGGGACTCAAATAGTGTCAAATACCGATTCAGTCTCTGGAGGGTCCTGGAAGATGACGGGCCACAATACAGAGAATACAAATGCAACAAGTTGAAATCAATTTAATATTCAGTACCTCACAAATAGTTGTGTCGTTTAATTATCCTACGTTAATGACAAAGGGATGATTCGACGCTACACTGACCTTGAGGACTGAGACAGTCTGGAAATTAGAATTTTTAAATCAACCTGCTTCAATAAGCAATCTTGTTCACCTCCCAGCAATGTCATCATTACCAGGCTCTTTATCTCAATAACAATTCATGAACAGTTTTTTTAACTATTTCACAGCTCAATACATAGACTAATTAACCCAAGATTTGTTGTGATACTTACACCCCCTTCTCTGTCGGGAGAGCCCCTGTGAGAGAAAAAGAGAAAAAAGGGGGAGGGAGCGAAGGGGGAGGGGGGTGGGGTGGCAAAGAGACATCAACATCTTGAAATCAACATAAGAGAGCTCTCCTCTCCAATCTCAAGTGCAGTGCCAATTAGCAAAGTGGCTTATTGGAACAGCAAAGTTTATAGGGGACTCCTCAGAGAAAAGCGCACGCACGCACGCCCGCCCGCCCGCCCGCCCGCCCGCCCGCCCGCCCGCCCACACACACACACACACACACACACACACACACACACACACACACACACACACACACACACACACACACACACACACACACACACACACACACACACACACACACACACACACACACACACACACACACACACACACACACACACACACACACACACACACACACACACACACACACACACACACACACACACACACACACACACACACACACACACACACACACACACACACACACACACACACACACACACACACACACACACACACACACACACACACACACACACACACACACACACACACACACACACACACACACACACACACACACACACACACACACACACACACACACACACACACACACACACACACAGCTTGCAGTTTGGTGAGATGCGGTGTGAGAATACTTTTCAGGGCATTTTTGCCCTTGCATAGGGCTGGTCTGAGCTGAGCCTGACTAGCTTGGCCTGGCCTGGTCTGGTCTGGTCTGGTCTGGTCTGGTCTAGGCTGGGCGGGCTGCCACAGTGCCTGGCCTTAGAGCCTCAGGCTGGGGACGTCTCAGAGGGAGGCCTGGTCCCCCAGGTATGGAGGATCTTTACTGGCCCTTTCACAGAGCCGTGGGCCTAGCCTGCTACAAGCCACAGCCTACAGCAGCCGAGGCCACAGGCATCAGTTGAGCTGCCACTACCACTCAGCCTCTACTGCTCCCCAGCCGGAACGTTCATGGTCAATTACTGGAACATGGCACATTTATGTTCAATAGGACTTTATGACCCTGATGGATCTTTCAGTCAGTGAAATCTTTGGACGACTGCCTGTTTTGTTTTTGTTGTGTGCCTGTGTGTGTGTCGAGTGCGTGTGTGTGTGTGTGTGTGTGTGTGTGTGTGTGTGTGTGTGTGTGCCTGCGTGCATGTGTGCTTGTATTCTTTCTACTGAGGCAGAGCAAACCGGAGAAGAGATATCTCCTGATTTATAACATAATGACATCCTTCAAGTTGTTAATTGTGCTCCAATAGCTAGACTAGCACAGATCTATCTCAGAGGCGTCTCAGTAAGCCGCTGTGTGATTGGATGAGTCCTCGGCGGACGATGGAGGACTTACGTGGAGTCATTGTCCTTCTCTTTCTTCCGTATCCCAAAGGCCTTCCTGGTACGTTTCTTCAATCCTGAGAAGAAACCAGAGGAGAGACAGACAGTCAGTGTGTGAACAACTGACATACAGAGAAGTCACACACACACACACACACACACAACCAAATCCAAACACATACTGTATCATCTAAAGAGCAAAAGGCCTCAGGCTCGCCCTGTTATGAATGTATGTATGTGTGTGTGTGTGTGTGTGTGTGTGTGTGTGTGTTAGGGATGCTCCGATTTATCGGCCACCGATTTAAATCGGCCGATTTCACTCCAAATGACTCGATCGGTGATCGGCAAAAATGGCCGATCGCAAAAAACGATTTTTTTTTCTTTTTCTTTTTTTTCCTGGGGAAGACAGATAACTGAACAGAAAACATAGGAGGACGTAACAGTATGTAAACCATGAAGGCCACGTTTATGATGTCTTTTATACAGCCATATCGACTGACTTGGGCTTCAGGCCCTAACTGGGTGATAGGCCAGACCTTTACTATGCCATAAAAATGGGTCTGCGTTTGCTTGGTGCCTAATGGATCAAAACTTTTGTCTAAAAAGCAAAAAATATGTAGGCTATCCAGTCAGTAGGCCTACAGTTATGTATTTGTATTAAAAAAAAAAATCGGTATCGGTATCGGTTGATCTTGAGGAAAAAAATCGGTGATCGGTATCGGCCCCAAAAATCCAGATCGGAGCATCCCTAGTGTGTGTGTGTGTGTCTGTGTGCGTGTATGTCTGCCTGCGCGCGTGCTCGTGTGTATGTGCGTGTATACAGTATGTGTGTGTATACAAAGCTGACCAGGGTCAAAGGCACCACATCTATCAGCCCCATGGATCAAAGGTGAGGCTTTCATCTATTATTGAGGAGTGACAGCCTGACTGTGCAGTGAAGGCAAGCACTCTTTCACATCTAAAACAAGCGTCACGGTCAATGCAGATGGATGCCATTCTGAGTCCATCGATCTCTCAAGGCCCGTTCTCTGGTACTGCCGAACCATTAGTACCCTGTCTGAATCAATCC
>NC_137674.1:98733479-98738479 GCF_963989245.1 Nansenia antarctica | reverse complement strand
CGCTGAGTAAACATGCCCAGCCTCCAATATTCACAGTGTTCACCAAATAAGTCCCCTCCACATATCATGGTAATTGCTGTCGTGTAGCTAATATGCAGAGGAAATGAACCCATTTTGAGAGGAATAAGAGTCAGACTCCCACAGAATGCACACAACACACACACACACACACAAAGGCTAAGCTATGCCAACTGGCCAATCACTGGACTAATGGCTGAAACTCTAACGCAAATATGCAATATACAGTCTTATGAAACCCTCTATGAAAGAAAACCGTAGGAAACCTCTTTCAAATCTCTATGAAACCTTTATGAGGCCTATTTACTCTTTACATGGTTGTCAAATCAGTGAAGCTGCTGTGAATATAAACCCTTATAGGCCTACCCTATAAGCACAGGACTGGTCTGCAGTGGGGAAAGGGTTCATGTGGCTACCCAACAGAAGACAAGGCAATTGCATAGCGTTATCTATTGTCCTGGTACAGTGACGATGTTATACATGGTGGTATCTATTCTCCTGGTACACAGTTATTCATTACCATTCCACAGCTCTCCTAGATAGATGATCTATTTTGCATAGATCTATTTTACAGAGAGATGATGAGCTCTCAATACTCAAGCCTGTCCCTGGCTCTGTTTGTTTGTCCCTCTAAACATATTGATCCTGCAGCCCTCAACCTTGGTAGTGTGCGCGTGCACGCGCGCACGCGCGCACGCACGCACGCACGCACGCACGCACGCACGCACGCACGCACGCACACACACACACACACACTCACACACACTCACACACACACTCACACACACTCACACACACTCACACACACACACACACACACACACACACACACACACACACACACACACACACTCACACACACACACACACACACACACACACACACACCAGGGTTTCCGTTAGAAAAATTTGCCGTCGGACATCGTGTCCGGGAAGAATTCGATTTACCGGACAAACGTGATATATTCCGGTCATCATATTAAAATATAATAAAAATTTTTTTTTTCAAAATCATATATTTTTTTCCTCCAAATCTAATATAGCTGTTTGTCGCGGTGATTACTGTTGTGTAGCGGCCTATATATGCCATTTAATGTCTATTTCTCATCCGATACGATTCGATGCGAGCTATATAATATATAATAATATAACATGATTTGACGCATGCGCGCTATGCCATGCGTCAAATCCAGCGCTGAACGGGTCCAGCGCTGAACGGGCGCCTCACTGGGAACTGAACAGACAGCATCGATCAATGAACGGACTCCACATTACGTTAACTGAAGTTTGTTAAATTGTTTGGGATTAATGTGAGTTTTCTATTTTCTCTTTACAGTTTTACCCTTTTTTTTTTTTTAAATCAATAAAACAACGTCATTTCTATAAGTCTCGCTGGTTGGGAAGGCATTTCGTTTAGCTCGGGAGTATGACAATGGGAAGAACATAACTGTTTATTGAGAAACAATTGATAGGCAGTCTGGGATACGTATATAAAGAAATACCACAATGTCTAGATGTATAACATTTTATTGAACAGTAACAGTGCAAGCATGTAGGCTACGGGGAACAGGGATTTTGGTCAGTAGGTCCTTTGTACAGAGGGCGTTTCTCTCCGACAACGCGTTCCCAGGTACCATGGAAGTCATAGGTAGTCCAGCACACTGACAGAGAGACAGACAGACAGACAGACAGACAGACAGACAGACAGACAGATAGACAGACAGACAGACAGACAGACAGTCAGCTTACTTCTACCCTTTTGAGTGGAATTACTCCTTTAATTAGCTGTTAGCCATCTCAAAGCCCCCTGAGTTGCTCGTCAACACTGAGAATAGACCACATTATAGAAACCAAAACACCGTTTTTTTAAATCCACAGGGAATAACCGAGAGTGTAAGGAAAGGCACACCCAGCGCTGTCAGTGGTGGGGAGACTTGAAGTGGCTTTGCTTGATTTCCATCACAGATTCAAGGATTGAAACACTGATGAAAATAGGGAGTAATAGTGATGGGATTATTTTAGATTATTTTAGATTAGATTAGATTAGATTAGGTGAGATTCAACTTTATTGTCATTGCAGAGTACAAGTACCAGACAACAAAATGCAGTTTAGCATCTAACCAGAAGTGCAAATAGTGATATAAAAACAAACACTTAACTTTCGGGGAAACTGCTAAAATAAAATAAATTAAATAAATTAAAAAAGAAAGCGACTATTAGCACCGCCGAATGACAACAAACGTATGAGTAATGAGTAAAACTATGTCACTTTTATAGTATGTTGTTTAACTTGCCGTTCGGTCGCCATGGCTCTGGTGTGTGTAGCAGCTTCAGCTAGCTGGCTGGAAACTTCTAGGGGTGCGTTCGTAAACACGCTCTGAGAGCGCCGGAGCGCACGCTGGCTTCGATGTCACAGAGCGACCGAGTCGTTCGATTGGACGAGAGGCGTTCCGCGAGTGCTGATCGGATTTCCAGAGCGTGTTTACGAACGCACCCAGCCAGCTTTAGCGAATTGTATTCAAAGGGAATTATTTTCACCGGACAATATGTCCGACGACTTTTCAATTTGTCGGACTTCACCAAATTTTACCGGACAAAGACCGGCAATTGCCGGTTAACGGAAACCCAGACACACACACACACACACACACACAAAATGATGAGCTATGTAAGTTTTGAGGACAGAAGTGCATCATAGACTAGCACGACTAGGTGGGAGAGAGAGTGTTCTTGTTCGGTTTGTAATCCTGAGAGGAGATGGGGGGGGATTAATCAGAGATGAAGAGAGAAAAGAGAAAATTGCTGCTCGACTTCCAGGTGGGGGTGGGTGGATGAGGGGGAGGGCTCTGTGGGTCTGCAGTGTGGAGGTGAGCATTTAGCTCTCTCACACACACGCACATGCACACACACACACACACACACACAGATACACAGACACACACGCACACACACACACACACACACACACACACACACACACACACACACACACCTTCTTGTCAGTCACATAAGTGTTGTAATTGAGACCAGCCAATCAGTCCTGCGAAACTGAATAAAAAGTAAATTAACAGAGCTGAGACAGTATTCCTTTGAGGTGGCTTAAGAGCCTCACACACCCGAGTGCTCATCAATTCTATTCAGATCCACCCCCATAGAGAGCTCCGTAGAGAGCATCACTTATGCAGAAAAAGCCGATATGTTATTCTGCTCCACTCGTGGCCGACCCTGTGCCAGATCTCGACATCATGACTAAAAACTCTCTGAAAACCACTCAGGCTCCAATTTCGTTAAAAGCTTGGCCAAAAGAGTGGCAGGCTCATTGTCATGGAAATAAAAAACAAGCCAAACGCTAAAAGCTAGCATGTGTTGATAAAGCTAACTATGGCTATAGGCCTATCAGGCAAGAGGAGAGACAGGGAGCGTGCAGTTAAGAGTCTTACCCTCCAGGGGAGGCTGGTGGAGGTTGACATCGGAAGATGGGCTCGTTAATGCATGGAATTCAATGGGGAATGGTACAGTATTGAACACGTGCTTACGATACCATTCCTCATTCCATTCCATGCATTACAACAAGCCCGTTCTCCGATGTCTACCTCCACCAGCCTCCCCTGTTGCGTTCTCTTACTATAATGTACTTACAGCATGTAAATAAAAAGCCATGGATAATTCACTGTGTTTAATGGGATCAGTCACTAATACTAATCAACACCTCCGTAACATAACAGGTGCTGTAGTATAACGTGACTTTTAATCTTTCATAAACACACAGATATTGGCGAATGTGGAAGAGTTCAGTTTAGGTGTGGTGTCTGTCCTAAACATCCAGAATAGTTTATTCTATCTCAGAATCATAAACACAACCCTAGCCCAGCTCATAAACAGGAAGAGGAAGTGGATTAAATCACCTCTGCCCCCCCCCGCCCCTCTAGGCAGATATAGTGCATCAGGGGAGGCTGGTGGATGGAGAAATTCTAAGGCGTGGAATGGAATGAGGAATGTGATCTAATGATCGCAAGGTCGGCAGTCCAGCGGTTCGAACCCCTGCTAGCCACATATCGAGGTGTCCTTGGGCAAGACACTGAACCCCAAATTGCTCTCAATGAGTGGGCCGGGGCGTTGCATGGTAGCTTGCCTCCATTGGTGTGTGAATGTGTGTGTGAATGGGTGAATGAGAGGCCATTGTAAAGTGCTTTGGAATAAGGCCCAAGAAAGTCAGTCCATTTACCATTTAGGGTTACCACCTAACCCTAACCAACCTAACCCTAACCCTGAATACAGTTGGAGAGTACTTTGCAACACTTTAGAGATCCTATCTAACAGGCCAGTGCCTGTGTTAGCCTGTGTGTGTGTGTGTGTGTGTGTGTGTGTGTGTGTGTGTCCTTCCGACGCCTACACAGTACACTCCTCCCTGAATGCCAAATCCTCGCGCCAACCAACCAATCACTTAAATGGCTTCGCCCCCGTCCCCTCTCGACAGTGACACGGTGTATGAATCATAAATGCTTTTGGGTGAGTGATGCTCCGTATATAATAACTTGTATTCTTTAAGGCCAGCCTGACATATCATTGCTTTATGGGATGGTGAATGACTCATACACATCTGATCGGTCTAATATGTTTTTGCTGGGCAGGGAGCGTTTCAAAAGAAGGCAGCAGATGGTATCTGGAGCGTGTGGCTCTCGCTCTCTCTCTCTCTCTCTCTCTCTCTCTCTCTCTCTCTCTCTCTCTCTCTCTCTCTCTCTGCGCCTGTGTGTCTTCACATGCGTGTGTGTACGAGTGTACACGTGACGGTGGGCCTGAGTGTTTAGGGGAGAGTATGGTGTGCTATCTGTGCGCGTGTGTGTGTGTGTGTGTGTGTGTGTGTGTGTGTGTGTGTGTGAGTATCGGTGCGGGTCTGTGCATGTCCATACTGCCTATGTAAGGCCTCCTCCTGCTCCTTCAGAAGAGTATCATTAATAAATAGCCCATCCCGTAGAGTAGAC
>NC_137674.1:98718479-98728479 GCF_963989245.1 Nansenia antarctica | reverse complement strand
ACACACACACACACACACACACACACACACACACACACACACACACACACACACACACAGTGACTGACAGCTGTGTCTACTGGTCTGGCACAGATCTTATCCTCGAGAAACCCGGGCCAAAGACACCCCGCCAAGTTGCCACGCACGCACGCACGCACATCATGTAGGTATGTTGTATCAAAACATACCATCCCAGTCCCGAAGAAAAGCACGGTGAGCTGCCTAAACGACTACCGCCCGGTGGCACTCACACCAATCATCATGAAGTGCTTCGAGAAACTAGTCCGGGCCCACATAGTCACACGCCTCCCGCCCAACCTGGATCCATACCAGTTCTACAGAGCCCACAGGTCCACAGAGGACGCCATCGCGACGACTCTCCACTCCACTCTATCCCACCTGGAGAGGGGAAACAGCTACGCGAGACTGCTCTTTGTGGACTTCAGCTCTGCCTTCAACACCATCCTTCCAGACAGGCTAGTGACCAAACTACTAGACCTGGGACTATCACACTCTATATGTGCGTGGATCAAGGACTTCCTGTCTGACCGCCCCCAGAGGGTGCGGGTGGGCTCCCACACCTCCACAGCCCTCAGACTCAGCACTGGGTCCCCCCAGGGCTTCGTGCTAAGCCCCATCCTCTACAACCTCTACACCTACGACTTCACCCCCGTCCACCCCAGCAACTCCATCGTAAAGTTTGCAGACGACACCACCGTGGTGGGCTGCATCTCGGGGGGGGACGAGGCGGCGTACAGGGATGAGGTAGAGCAGCTGAGCAAGCTGTGCAAGGTTAACAACCTGCTGCTGAACCAGTCAAAGACCCAGGAAATCATCGTGGACTTCAGGAGGAAAAAATCTGAGGTCCAGCCCCTGCTCGTCGAGGGAGGGAGCGTGGAGAGAGTCTCAACTAGGGGTGTAACGGATCACCTAACTCACGGATCGGATCGTGTCACGGATTTTGAGTCACGGATCGGATCATTTTTCGGATCAACACAAAACATTTTTTTATTTTTATAAAAACAACATTTTCCTTGAATTCTGTAAAAACACCACTTTTAATGTGTGAAACAAAAAAACAACATTCAAGATGTCAAAACTGATATATATATCACATATATATAACATCTATATATAACAACATATATATAAATATATATAACATCACTGCTGCAAAGTAACAGAGTACTTTTTTTGTGTGTTTACACAATCACCCAGGCTGCTTAGCGGGTGATATGACGTGATATAATTGGGACAGAGTGAATGAATGTTGTTGTCAACTCAGTACACATGCAGAGAGTGAGAATAAAGCGCACATGATTGTTTTTCTACCGGTTACATTTGAATGAATGAATGGTCTTTATTGTCATTGCGACAGTACAGGTACCAAACAACGAAATTTAGGAGGGGTGGCTCCCCTGGTGTTAGGAAAAAAAAAAAAAAAACGATTTTGCTATTGATCCGCGGTACACATGCGTTCCGAACCGTGGAGGGCGATCCGAACGGATCACGGATCAACCGTGATCCGTTACACCCCTAGTCTCAACCCTCCGATTCCTGGGGGTGCACATACAGGATGACCTGTCCTGGAAGATCAACACAGCAGCCATCATCAAGAAGGCACAACAGCGGCTCTTCTTCCTGAGAGTCCTCAGGAAAGACCACATCGGACAGGAGATGCTGGTGACCTTCTACCGCTGCGCAGTGGAGAGCATCCTCACCTACTGCATCTGTATCTGGTTCTCCAGCTGCACAGCCGCAGAGAGGAATGCGCTACAGAGAGTCGTGAGATCGGCCCAGAAGATCACCGGCGTCCCCCTCCCCTCTCTGGAAGAGCTGTACAACACACGCTGCCTCAGGAAGGCCTCCAAGATCTCCAGAGACCCATCCCACCCTGGGTACGAACACTTTGCTCGGCTGCCCTCGAACAGGCGGTTCAGGACCATGTTCACAAGGACAAACAGACTGAAGCTCAGCTTCTACCCCAGGGCCATTCAGGCCCTGAACACAGCAAAGACCTAGGTTCTAGGCCCTGGACAATCTAGACAAATTGATGGCAGCTACTAGATTGAAATCAAGTGTAATACTGAAACACAACTGTGTACATTTCAAACCTGCAAACTGCAACACTTTAAATGAATGTGCAATAACACTATGTGCAATATGACAACCCTAGGGTACATAAGGTTCAGAGAATAGGAAATGTTAGAATAGGTATAGCATAGCATAGAGTACAGCACAGTGTTTTATTTGTATAGTATAGTATAGTGGATAGTGTACATAGCCTTTATTTATGTAAACCAGCTCTTTTCCCTTCTTGTTTTTAGTTTTTTTTTCCTAGCACCAGGGGAGCCCCCCCCTTCCCAAATTCCGTTGTTTGGTACCTGTACTATATCAATGACAATAAAGACCATTCATTCATTCATTCAAAAACCTCCCCTCAAAAAAAAAAAAAACTCCATCAACCACTGAGCTGACTACTCACAACAGTGTGTGTTTGTTACGTGTTTGATACCGTTCATCATTCTGTTCCATGCATTACAATGAGCCTGAGGTCCTCCGATTTCAGCCTCCACCAGCCTCCACCTGACTCACAAAAGATGTTAGTTTAGGACAACCAACACTACTAACTGTCAGTGTGCATGTCTCTGTAAATACCTTCCCCCTCCATAGACTCTCCTTTCAGAGAGATAAGGGGGTGGGGAGGGAGGGAGGGAGAGAGATGGCCGGAGCACAACCCGCTTTGATAGGCAGCAGTGTGGGAGATGAATCACTTACGGAGGAGAGGAGGAGAGATTAATAAAACATGACCAAAATAAATCTAACTTCCCTGAGGGGCTTCCTCCTCCTCCATCACCATCACCACCACCACTCCATCCCTTTATCTCTCTCTCTTTACAGTACCTCCTTCTCTTAACACAGGAAGAAGGGGTGGCGGGGGGGGGGGGGGGGGAGTAGGAGAAAGGAGAAGATGTTCACATAAGCAGGCCAGACAGGAAATGAAGGAGACTCAGGGGAAGGAGGGGAAGAGATGAGAGGGGAGGGGAGGAGAGGAGGGGAAGAGAGAGATCATTCCCGGAGGAGAGAGAGGGGGGAAGGGGGGGGGCGGGGGGGGGGGGATTCTCAGACAGAATGGGCAGGCACAGATCCCCCTGGCTGGAGGGCAGAGAGCCATGGGCAGAACCAGGGTTGGCATTGATCCGGACGCCAATGGGAACAAGATGATTAAATCCACATTCTGGGGGAGATGGAGCCCAACCCAATGAGCCAATAGCATGCCTGGAGGTTGGTGATGTCACACGCAAGGCAGTGACTCAACAGAAGAGAGGCTTGCCAATCCGGTGGCACTGTGACACAGACCACTTCTCTCTCTCCTCTCTCCCCCCCCCTCTCTCTCTCTCTCCCTTTTTCTTTTTCTCTCTCTGTCTCCTTCTCCTCCCTCCCTCCCTCTCCCTCGCCTGCTCTCACGCTATCAGTATCTCTGTCCTTCTATCTCTCCTACTCTCATGCTATCTCTGCCTCTCTCTCTCTATCTCTCTCTCCAAATGTCTGACAATTTATCTCTCTTCATCTCTCGCCCCTCTGTTTACCTCTCTTCATTCCTCCCCCCTCTGTTTACCTGTTTCTTCCAGACACTGTTCCCCTATCTGTCTCATTCTCTCGCTGTCTCTCTCTCTCTGCCTCCACCTCTATCTCTCTTTATTTTTTTAAAAGTCTTTTTACATTGTACATCTTTGCATAACATAACCTAACAGCACCTATAGCCTGGAGGTATTTCATGTTCTCTTCACAAACAGCTCCTATATAACCTCTCTCTCTGTGTGTGTGTGTGTGTGTGTGTGTGTGTGTGTGTGTGTGTGTGTGTGTGTGTGTGTGTGTGTGTGTGTGTGTGTGTGTGTGTGTGTGTGTGTGTGTGTAGTAGTAGAGACAGAGGGAGACCTCCTAATCCAGGGTCACATGCTCAGAGAGGATCTAATCTAGACCTGAGAACACAGACAGACCACAGACACCCACTAACACAGACAGACCACAGACACCCACTAACACAGACAGACCACAGACACACCCACTAACACAGACAGACCACAGACACACCCACTAACACAGACAGACCACAGACACACCCACTAACACAGACAGACCACAGACACCCACTAACACAGACAGACCACAGACACCCACTAACACAGACAGACCACAGACACACCCACTAACACAGACAGACCACAGACACACCCACTAACACAGACAGACCACAGACACACCCACTAACACAGACAGACCACAGACACGGACACACACAGATGTCAGAGACAGGACGGGATAATGAACACACAGAACGAGACAAAGAGTAGAGATAAGACCAGGCACATACTGTAGACAGACTGATAGACAGATAGACAGACAGACAGACAGACAGACAGACTGACTGACTGACTGACTGACTGACTGACAGACATCAATGGACAGACTGACAACCAATCACAAAGCCTGAACAGCAGCTGCAATATGTTGGTCCAATCCAGCACACCTAATAATGTATTTCCTGTCATGTGACCAACAGGGCTCATTATACTCACACAAACAGGTATACTCATTTAACAACCACATATCTATTGACATTTCATACCCAAAACATTTGCCTGCGCGGCCAGGCTCATTTCATTAATATGTTGTTGAGCTCACACATTGCTGTTGCGCTCACACAACCTAATCCTGCAGTATCAACAACAACAACAACAACAACCAAATCCCCCAGTCTCCTCAGATCTCCCATGGACACATAAATCAGGCAGGCCCTGTCAGTCAACAGACACACAACACCTGCTCCCTGCAGGGACACAGGAAGCTATGATTGACACAACACCCAAGTACAGCTATGGATGACACAACACCCTAGTACAGCTATGGATGACACAACACCCCAGTACAGCTATGATTGACACAACACCCCAGTACAGCTATGGTTGACACAACACCCCAGTACAGCTATGGTTGACACAACACCCCAATACAACTATGGTTAACACCATACCCGAGTACAGCTATGTCATCCTAGCATTACGTCACAGATTTCTCTTGATTCAATGACAAAAGATCAAAAACATTTCTTAATAAAGCAGCAAAGACAATCTGATCTTTCATGACTGTATCAGGGAGGGAAGTATGTGTTTTGATTATTAAGGCCATATCAAGCTCCCTTTCCTGTTTTTTTTTCCTTCTCTACTGTCTAGTAGGCATCTGAGGCTTGACCAGGGCTTTTTCATAGGGCAGTAAAAGAAGCTATTATGTTCCTCTACCACTGCATTATGCAATGGAGATCATTAAACGCTGCTGGACATTTTTGAGGGCAGATCATCATGTATAAGGTTTGCGTTAGGGGAATGAGAGAGGGGTGTGTGGGTGTGTGTGTGTGTGTGTGGATAGCGGTTGAACACAGAGGCAGTATCAAACGTCATTTTACACTGCATTCTCACACGCCGTATCTCGCAAGATAGTGGCTAAACACAGACGCACCTGCAATTTCACGCCATATCGGAAAGAGCAGCGCTTGAATACAGTTGCAGTAATAACACTTTTTTTCATTGCTTTATTATGTTGTTAAATCTATATATCTATTATTGCCATTATTTTATTTTTTTCTTACTATCCTTCTTTTTCTGTATTTTTTTAATGCTATATGTAAAGCACTTTGAATTGCCCCTGTTGTATATGAAATGTGCTATACCAATAAACTTGCCTTGCATTGCCTTGTGTGTGTGTGTGTGTGTGTGTGTGTGTGTGTGTGTGTGTGTGTGTGTGTGTGTGTATGTGTATGTGTATGTGTGTGTGTGTATGTGTATGTGTGTGTGTGTGTGTGTGTGTGTGTGTGTGTGTGTGTGTGTGTGTGTGTGTGCAAACAATAAGATAGAGGGTGAGACCACATGCTCCTCCCCCTGCACGATTGCTGCTCTTGCGTGTCGTTGATGTGGGAAAGTTCATTTTGGGTCTCTGTAAAAATTATTGTCACCCCAGTGACAAAGAGCCTATTCTTCCCCCAACAATGAGCTCTTCAGAGGACGCTCTTCAATCTGAGAGTGGGTATAATGAGAAATCAAACACACACACACGCACACACATACACACACACACACACACACCTGAGTGGCTCAAAAAACAGTTGACCCTGTGGACAGGGTCTTGAGAATACCTCCAGACGTCACTGGTCCTCTCTGTCCTTTACCCCGTGACCCTGGCGTTGGCTGGCTCTAGTCACACGCTGTTCTTCAGCCCAGAGACAGGACAGCTAAGCTCAGCTCAGCTCTCCTCTCCTCCTCTCCTCTTCTCTCCTCCCCTCCTTTCCCATCCTCTCTCCTCTTCTCTCCTTTTCTCTCTTTTCCTCTCCACCATCTTTTCCCTTTTCCTCTCCACCTCTCTCCTCCCCTCCTCTCCTCTCCACTCCCCTCCCCCCATCCTCCTCCCCCCTACTCCAACCTCCAACCTCCCCTCTTCTCCTCTCTTCTCTCCCCTCCTCTCCTCTCCTCTCTTCCATCACTTCTGACTACCACATGCTGTAATGCTCCATTCAAGTAAAGTAAGTAAGTAGCCTTGAGAACCGATGGGTCTCTCAAGCCTAATGGCCCTTAGGGGGCAGAAGCCTATCTCCTGTTTCCATAGCGTGAGGTGGCTTGATGTACAAGTACACCCCCCGGACATGATGCTGGTACCCCCAATCCAACCCTTAATGCTGAGTGCTAAGCAGGGAGGCATCGGATACCATTTCTATAGTCTTTGGTATGACTCGGGCCGGGGATCGAACTCACGACCTCCCAATCTCAGGGCGGACACTCTAATTGCAAGGCCACTGAGCTGGTTCTCAGCTGAGCCGGTGCTGCATTCAAGTGCTTCTCAGAAAAAGGAAACTTGTGTGTACTATTGGCGAATATCTCAGAATCAGCCAATAGGGAGCTCTGTGCAAAATCCTATGCTACATCATCTTGGTGTGAAGCTTCAGATGGTTTCATCATGACAGCTGCTTAGACATTTCTGCCTCCTGTCTTCTATTCATTGAACTTGATTTCGACTGATGCTGTTGCAGAAAGATTATTCACACATTAGTCCTAAATATGGATGTTACAGTTGGTGGAAAGCTTAAAGCCTGGGACACACCTCTACCTCAGCAGCGAGTGTGCGTTTCATTTCGGCACCTCTGTTAACAGGTTAGAGCTGATACAGCCTGCTTGACCCTGTCTATTTTTTCCTGCGTGCCGCGCATGTGAAAATTATCTAACATACACTACAGTTTCAATGTCTACATACGAAAATATGTCCTAAACATATTTTTTTACTTAAAACTTCCGCTATCTGTTTAAAAAAAAAAGCCATAAAAGCCATATAGGTACTTATAGTAGGTATACGATGTATGCGGCAGTCATAGCAGAAACACCACACAGGCTATAAATATATTATGTTAATAAGTTAAAAGAACATCAGGTCATCAGGTGATCTGGTGATCTCTCTCTCTCTCTCTCTCTCTCTTGCTCTGAACGAGGGTAAACAAACGATGTGACTGCTTTCTGGATATAACCATTTCACTTTTCAAGCCGCTCATTATGGATGGACAGCAGAGACTGAACCCAGAACATTTTTTAATGAAGTGAAATTAAACAATATATTATTAATGGCCGTTATCAAACGCAAACTCAGTGTACGAAGACAGGGCTGGCAGTAACAGCTCCGCAGTAGAGCGGCAGCAGAAACACTGTCTGGATGGACACCCCAGCTGTGAGCCACAGCATCTCCACCACGCACACGCGCTGCTGAGGTGGAGGCCATCGGTGTGTCCCAAACGTTAGGCTTTATGTTTTTCTAGGCTCGAAGTATGAATATGAATTCTTATTCAAAATAGGTGTGTCCCTCTTCATCCACACTAAACCCCTGTACAGTTTCTCTACTGTAAAGACAAAACATAAATTATAATAATAATTCTTCCTTCTTCTAGTATTGTGATTGCCAATGGCCCCTGGTCCTAGCATAGGTTTGTTTTTCTTATGATGACGTATAGATGATTCACTTACTTAGACAAATATACTTGTTGTAAGTCTAACTTTGGATAAAGGCGTCTAATATGCTAAATGTAAAAATGTGAACGCGCCATGACAGCATCTGCCACAGTGATGCTCTAGTCGAGGCATTTCCTCCAGAGCTGCCAGAAACCCTGGCATTATTCCCTCCAGCATCCTGTCCAACTCTGCCTCTGCATCTCAACAGGGGGAGGTTAATACAGGGGGACACTTACAATCTCTCCCAGAATAGGCTGGTAATGAAGACTTCGGGAGCCCTTTTAACACTGTCTGAGGTGGTCATATGTTTGTTATGATTGTCCAATGGTTCTGGATGGAAGGTGTTCTGGAACAATCTACATATAGGGTCAGTACAGTATGCAGAGGAGGAGGAGCAGCTTGTTGTAATACTTTGGGATGGAATGAGGAATGGTATCAAACACATGTGTTGGATATGTGTTAGATATCATTCCATATATTCCGCTCCATCCGTTATATCCTCCGGTTTCTCCCTCCACCAGCCTCTACTGGTTGGTAGGGTTCTGTCGACAGAGTTTAGTGCCAACATGGGAGTACCCTGACCACAGCAACACCCTATGGGGGCGGGGTAATTTTAGGGTGGACACACAGACCTAAAACCGTTCACAGGAAATACTTCACCAGAACTATTTGAAGAAATATAAACACCATCAACATTACTATTTACTATACTGTTGGCCTTGGTCTTAGGACTCGGGTCCTTGGGTCCAACTCTGGTATTAGCTCTAACTGGAGAGAGACGTATCACGTATCCATGAATTAGAAAGGTGTGTAAATCCTAGTCCTGCGTAGCCATAGTGTACCTCCAAAATCATGTTGTTCTCTTGTCTCTCTTTGGAGGTCTGGAGAATTTTAATTAAGACAATCTGGCAAGGATAGAACCTGGATGGAGCGATGGGAGAATGTGCCCACAATTTTACCAGATATTGGTTCCAAGAATGCATGTAGATGCGTGTTGTTTTGTGCCTCATGACTCTTTTTTGTAGAGAGTTGTTGCTAGATGCTAGCTTGCAACATTGAAGACAATTTAAGAAAACCTGATGGAAAAACAATTCTAGTCAGAAGTATGCTTTATACACAACATCTAGCCAGTGAAGGTATTTGATTGGTTTGATGTGTCGTGAGCGGCATCACTCATTTCAAACGGGTTTCCATCACTTTGCAGCTACTTTATGCGAAGCATTCCCCAGGCTTGGAAACTAGGAAATCCTGGTGTTAACGAGGTTAGGTAAACCCTAGAGCATTGACCTACTGTAGCAGAAAAGGTCACACTAAATTACTGGGTGTAAGAATGTCATCATGACCAAAGGGAGCCACAACAATAACCAAGTACTGTATATGAAAAACCTCGTTGGCCTGTTCTCAGTAACATTCCATAAGAAGGTTACCCAAGGTTCACCCTCCCACCCACGCTTGGGTCTTTATTCCTAGAACTCCTAAGTCTCCCTGGCGTCTCACGACCTGCCTACCTATAGCTACCCCGACTGGGACTAATATAACACAGCACTGGGTCCATAAGGACGGGCCATAGTAAAGTTTGTGTTGGTTCCACTCCTTCTTCTGAGCAACAGAAGTCTCCCAGGCCAAACCCAGTGTTCACCCACCTACTCTAATCACAAGAAAAGCCCCACGAGTGACCAATGACCTTTCAACTTAACCAGCAACCTAGCTTGCTCCTTCCTCCTCCAGCACCAGATATGACAGTAGGAGTACAAGGACTTTAAAAAGCAATGCTAGCCGGGATTAGTGTCTAATTTTACACCTGACAGTAATCCAGGCGTCACACAGCCACGCTAAGCCAGCACTAGCCATGCTAATGGACCTCTATTTACAGAAGGCGTGACTGTCGCTTTTCCCCTCCGCGGTGGAGGTTACCTAACAGATCCCGCGCGCCCGTGACACGTGCAGCACCTGCTGCA
>NC_137674.1:98703479-98713479 GCF_963989245.1 Nansenia antarctica | reverse complement strand
CTCTCCCTCTCTCTCCCCCTCCTCGCTCTCTCCCTGTCTCCCTCTCTCCCTCCCCCCTCCCTCTGTATACTTAACACCCAGCAGATGCTTCCTGAGAAGAGTGCCCTCCCTGCCCCCAGCTTGATCCCCTTCCCTCTCCTCCCCCCCCCACACACACACACTCACACTACTCCCCCTCCCCGCTCTGCCACATGAGATGCCTGGCCTGCCTCCTCTCCTCCACTGCCCCCCAGTGCTCACAGCTGACAGGAGAGCCTCACCAAGCCCAGCCCTGCCGGTGAGGAACGGGAGGGGGGAGGGTGGTGGAGGTTGGGTATGGGGTGGGGGGGGGGATAAGCTAAATAAAGCCCTAATGCTCTAAGCTGTGTTGCAGTGCTGCAGGAGACCTGGAGTGCTCTAGAGAGACAGACAGTGTGTGTTAGCTAGCTGAGGAGAAGACGGGACACTCACAACCACCACCAGCCTGGATGGACATGCTGGGCTCCTCTGGTGTCTGACTGAGGGGGTGGGAGGGCTGGGAGGGCAGGGGGACTGGGGGACTGGGACCAGAGGAACTTCTGCAATGACTGGAGAAGCAGAGCGGTCACAGCAGAGGAGCAGACGGTCTGGGTAACATAAACAAACCATGCTAGACATTGGACTAAGAAATGAGAGGAGGAAGAGGAGGAGGAGGAGGAAGAGGAGGAGGAGGAGGTGAAGAAAGAGAAGGGACACGACAAGAGGAAATGGGAGGTGAAGAAGAGGAGGGGACAAACAAGAAGAGAAGAGAGGATGAGAGAGTAGAGGAGGAGTGACAGAGATATTTCCGTAGAGATTACAGCGGAACCCATCCCTTATTCTACTTTGTTTATGTTTTTACCACAGTAAATCTCCTCCTTCGGCCCCGTCAAACCAGAACTTCCTGATAAAGAGGTAGCTCGGGGAACGGTACAGTACATCAACGTCCAAATAGCCTAGCAGCAAGCACCCTTCATGGAAAAAAAGCAGCAAATAGACATCTAGCTGTAACATTAACAGGTGCGGGTAACTGTAGCATTGTTGTAGTACAGTCCAATGGCCTGCAAGAGGAGCTCTGCACGTGATCAGACTTTAAACCCACAGAAAGTTCCATAACATGAGAAAGAGAGGGAGACTAAGGCCCAATCCCATTTCTCATTTTTACCCCTACCCTCGTTTTGGAGTGCTACTCGCTTTTCGGCTTGCCCTTTGGAACAGCGTTTACTAAGGGGTAGTGGTTGAAAATATTCCTTTATGAAATGGGACAACCCTTCAAGACCCTGATACGTCATCAGTAGCATCATAGAAAAGCATGGACGCTCGCAATTAGTTCACAACTTAAGTTTCACACTATCAATTGATCAAACAAGTCATCAAATAAAAAAGAACAACAGTTCATTATCAGGCCAGTTCATGACAGAATAGCGGTGGTCAGCCAAAAAGCGCGTGTGAGGCGTGCGTCTCAAGCTTGTCTCACGCTGGCTGCCGCGACACCTAGAGATTAGGACTATTCGCCAATTTTTTCTGCGTGCCACGTAAAATATTACGCAGGCAAAATTTAACGTACAAAGATAGGACTGGCAGTAGTAACTTCCCAGTGAGAGCTGCAGCAGACATGCACACACGCTGCTGAGGTTGAGTCTGTTTTCGGTGTCAGGCTATAATGTAGGGCCATGGGGTGAAATGGGATTGGGCTGAATCAGTGGGAGAATGGGAGAAATGAAGAGTAGAGAGAAGAGAGGAAGATATTGATCGATCGATCCTATCTATCTATCTATCTATCTATCTATCTATCTATCTATCAGGGTTAGACTTGATTCCATTTCTATCTGGTGCAGTTCAGGAAGTAAACTGACATTTTTAGTTATCTGCCTGATTTGACTGAATTGAAATGTTATTGACCCCAACCCTGGTATCTATTCAAGGGAGGCTGGTGGAGGTACAAACTGGAGGCTCCGTTGTAAATGCATGGAATGGAATGAGGAATGGCATCAACCACACAAGCCCGTCCTCCCATTTCTACTTCCACCAGCCTCCCCTGTCTGGTTCTATAGGTTCTCTCCCGTGCAGCAGCAGCAGCAGCAGCTCTCTCTGGGCCCTGTGGCGACAGTGACACACTCTGCCTACAACATTAGCTCTTGTCCTCTCCTGACCCACTTCTGCTGCAGCACAGCCTCCTTCTAGGACAGGCCCAAATCACACACACACACACACACACACACACACACACACACACACACACACACTGTTCTATACTAACGCTCTGACACACCTTCTCTGCACCAAACGCCGCCATGATTGTGTACACATTTGACAGTTCGTCAGAGTGACACTGACAATGAGAGGAAATCAGAACATGATGAGACATCTCAAACACAGGTAGTATACACAGATCTGTTAATCATGGGAACCCTGACACGCACGCACGCACACACGCACACACGCACGTACACACACACACACACACGCAGACACACACACATGCACACACACACGCACACACACTGACGTAGAAAGAGCCAGGTGAGAGAGGAGTTCTTACCTGCAACAATGCGAAACCAGCCAGTACACAGCTCCTCAGCCATCTACAGCAATCTCCATCTCAGGAGGGCCACAGCCAGACAGAGGAACGGACGGAGGGAAGGAGGGAGGAGAGGATAGAGAAATGTGTGGAGGACAGAGATGGATGTCAGGGACTGTGAAACGAGAGGAAGAGGGACCAGCAGAATGAGGAGGAGGAGTGACGACTGCGCCTGACAGAGCTTCCAGGCTGGGGGGGGGGGTTGATCACACACTCACACACAAACGACCTGTGGAGAATGGTAATGTGTTCCTTCTGCGTGCTATCTTAAGTCCAGTCCGTCAGTCTGTCAAGGTGACTATGGCCCTGCCTACCTCTCGTCTAGATGCTACAGTCGGCTTTTAGAACATTCGAACAACAGCCAACAACCGCCAACTTTAGAATGTTGGGCACTGTTGGTGTTTGTATGGGTTAGGGTTAGGGTTAACCCTAACCCAGTATGCAAGCAGGCTTCAGCTGGATCCTGAGGACGACCCTAAACCCCTAACCTTAACCCTAATCCTCTTTGTCTTACGACAGACAGCGTGACTCCATCCACACTGATCTGTCCGAAATGGGATAGACATTTCATTGTTCATAAACGGATGCAGGAAGTAAAATGGACATAAAATAGGATGAAGAGAGAAACTTCCTTCTGAAGAGACAGCAATGTAATGTGCTGCTGCCCCCTGCTGTCTGATTTAGAACTATGCATGCTCTCTCTCTCCCCCTCCCCCCCCCCCTCCCCCACTCTCTCTCTCTCTCTCTCTGGTGGTGACTGTGATTAAATATCAAAGTTAGGCAATAGGCACTTATTCCTTATTGATCAATGATATATGAGATCACATATATTACATGATGGAAGGATCTACTTATTACAGATCAAACGATTACATAAAATGCTGTTATATTATATTATACATAATATTATGATCTGCTCCTATTGTGCAACAGCTTGCGTAATATGTTTACAAATCAGTGCAAATCATCTGTTTTTTACTAAAACAGGTGTCATACACTGAGCGAAAAAACACATCCACTTCAACAACAGCTGATATTCAACAACACCAACAAAAACAACAACAACACGATGCACTCAGTCAGAGTAGAACGTGCTGAATACACTGGGTCTAGAGTGCCCCCTTGTGGTGAAATACTGACAGTCCCATGTTGACCCTTTGCAAAGGTACAGTCTCCTAGAAACACAGCAACCTTTTTGATGTCCAACTGGAAACACATTCGAGGAGAATATCTAGGTTCCTCCCCTTACATATACTTATCAAATGGTTTTTGAGGACAAAGCGAGACACATTCAGTCAGATATGACACCAAACTGCTGGGCAAACTATCCTCATCATCCAGCATAAACACATCTCATCCAATGCTATGTAATTCAATATAACCGAGCCACAGAAGATAACCGGCAAGGTTTGAACTGGCATGGATGCCACAGACCATTATAGCAACAGGATATCCTCGTGATACAAGGGCTTATCTGTCGCAGGCAGTGCCTACCTCATCACGAGAGTGTGATTCCAAATTACCGCCGCTACACTAAGCATATCCCTGTCTCAAGTAGGTCACCTAAATCTAGGGATCTGTGGTGTGGCGTTGCTTTAAAAAAGTAGGACTGAAAATTACCATGGGAATTAACAGGAATTTTCTAATAACTCTAACCGTTTATTTTTGGGATAGGGTTTGCACACTGATTGTATTTGTCTCTGACCCTTTTATTAGAAATGAAATCTCTTTTAGACTTCATTTAAGTTTCCATTTCGAGCTGTAATTGAGTATGAAGTAACATGAAGTATGAAGTAACATTGACCTTGTACTCGTTACATTGCTCCAGATTATCCGTTCAATAATCGAATCTAAGCAGATTTAGATTTGGAGATGGAAGTGGTTCCACTAAAAGTGTCTACAAGGTCCTGTACTTCAAATCAATTAGCCTATTTCCTGTAATCTCCACCACAGTTGAAAACTCAACATTACTGTATTTGCCCCAATGTACTGTACTTTTGTAATAGGGGAAAGTTCCCCAAATTTCCAAGCCCATGATGTGTTTCCAGAAATGTATTTCTAACCTTCCCCATCTCCATTCCTGAGCAGGGTGGGAGGGTGATGCTGTCACTGCTATCAGTTCAGCTAAGTCTGATGCTAGAGTGGCAGTTCAACTGAGTCACATGCAGACCCAATTCTCCAGCTGCTGTCATAACAGTACAATAATATATATAACAATAACAGTCTGTTAGGACACACGCACACACACACACTCACACTCATACTCTCTCACACACACACACACACACACACACACACACACACACACACACACACACACCACGACATTTAGAGAAATTAATGAATGTTCTGAAATAGGTTCATGATGCTGTACTTTTCCAAGTGTCACATATTTCCTCCACAGGCTTGACACTTTGTAACAAGGTAAAGGGGGGTTTCATTTCACATACTATAACAGACTGAAAAATAAGTCTCATCCTCTATTTTTATCTCTTTCTGTCTCTCTCTTTCTCTCTCTCATCCATATCAACATCAATCAACCAAACTTTATTTATATATATATTTATATAAGTCATGCATTGAATGCAACTCCCTCCAAGTGCTGAACATAGTAAATAAGATACAATACAATAAAACCAAGAGGTAGGAGATAATAAATACAACACAATAAATACAACACAATAAAACCAGGAAGAAAACAAGAAATAGGAGATAAAGAAATAAGAATAAAAGTGCAAGTTGAGATAAACACTAGATAAAAGCCAGGCTAAAAAGGTGTGTTTTAAGCTTTCTTTTAAAAATATCCACACTCTGCCACTCTCAAGTCCTCTGGCAAGCCGCTCCAAAGTCTAGGGCCATAGTGGCTAAAGACGGCCTCACCATGGGTCTTTGTCCAGATCCCTGGAACAATCATGAGACCAGTGCCAGAGGACCTGAGGGATCTAGTGGGTGCGTATTCTAAAACCATGTCTGACATGTAGTCGGGAGCGAGACCATGTAGTGCCATGCAATTCTACGACTAACAGGTAGTCAGTGCAGTGGTTTTAAAACAGGTGAACCGCTGAATCTCGCACAAGCTGGAGTAGATCAATGGCTTTTTAGGTAGACCACAGAGGAGAGCATTACAATAGTCCAGCTTGCTAGTGATAAAAGCGTGCACTAGTATCTCAGTATTGGCCTGGGAGAGGAACAGACGCACTCTGGCAATATATTTTTAAGTGAGAGAACGCAGATTTGGTTCCATTCCTGATGTGGGCATCGAAAGTTCAATTGGAATCAATGATGACACCCAGGTTTTGGCCTGGTGCTTAAGACAGAGTGTCAGTGACTTTCAATTCAGAGGTCAGGTTCTCTCTCAGTGCCTCTGCTCCAATGACAAGTACCTCTGTTTTGCCCTGGTTGAGCTGAAGGAAGTTCTGAGTCATCCAAGCATTAATGACTATAATACAGTCTTGGAGGACATCAATAGAGCTGAGTGTCACTGTCAACTGATCAATACCAGACCGGATGTTGATTATCTTATCCCTCAAGTATGCTGCTCAAACTCCTCACATCTGGACAGAAGATTACCGGAGTCAGGGTGGACTTACAGGACACAGGGTTTATCAGGCGGTCAATTGTAGAGAAAATAATTGTGGGATTGTTCTGACTATCATTGATCATTGAAGACCTAGGTTCTGGGCCCTGGACAGTCTGGACGGATTGATGGCAGCTGCTGGATTGAAAAAATCAGGTGTAGTGCTGAGGCACAAATATGTACATTTCAAGCCTGCAAACTGCGACACTTTAAATGAATGTGCAATAACACTATGTGCAATATGACAACCCTAGTCGTCTATCTGTACAGTATAGTAAAGTGGATAGTGTACATAGCCTTTATTTATGTAAACCAGCTCCTTTCCCTTCTTTTTTTTTCTTTTTTTTTTCTTTCCTAGCACCAGGGGAGCCACCCCTCCTAAATGTCGTTGTTTGGTACCTGTACTACAGCAATGACAATAAAGACCATTCATTCATCAGTTTGGAGAAATTAGCTTGTCTAGCATTTCTGATCGCCTTATTTGTACACAATAAGATGCTCACGGAAAATGTCATGGTGGACATAGTAGTTTAGACTTTCTCCATTTTCATTCAGCTACACGACAATTTCTCTTTAATTTAGTCATTTCCTAATTTTTCCAGGGGGCCCTCTGTTTGGGGTTTGCCTTTTTTAGTTTCAACGGTGTCAATAGTTGTCTTTAGTTTGTTATTTAGGTGAAACACTAGGGGGCAGTCTTGTACTTGGCACATCATTTCCCCATGTTAATCTAAATCCGTTCATGTGTCAACAACAACTGTGTTTACCACTAACTCAGACACTAACGGATCGCCAACCTAGAGCACATTGTGGAAGAGTGCCTAACTACAGGGAAAGCTCTGAAGTGTGATCTTGAGATGCAATTTGAGAGGATGGTTGGTGATTGGAGTGATAGAGGAGTGATGAAGAGGCCACTTCCCCTCACATTCTCCTGAGCGGAAAAAAAGCTCACGTGTGATAGGCTAGCCAGGGCTAGGGGGTATCTCCAGGGGTGGCAGTGGTGGTGGGGGGGATGAGGGGACGGGGGGGCGCAGGGGACGACGACACAGGTGTCACGTGACGGCGTGCTGATCTAACACAAACGAACAGGAAGAGAACTACGGTCGGCTCCGACAAAGACAAACTCATCACAGCTCACTGTCTTTGAAAAGCAGTGCACGGTCCTGCGTCACAAACGCATTCTGCAGAACAGCTGCAAAAGAGTTATCATCAGAAAATTCGGACACTAATATTTGATTCACGATACAATCAAAGTACCTAAAGGTCTCCAATTGAGATTAAAATGTGACTTAATGTGTTCCCATTTCAAAAGGCTCCATGCGTCTCATTTATCCACAGGAGGTATTGATCTATCCTCTTTGCTCTCCTGTCTCAGCCTATCAGGGGTAAGCAGCCTCTGTCTCAGCCTATCAGGGGTAAGCAGCCTCTCTCTCCGCTCATCACAACAGCTCAAATAATACCCCAGCAGCAACAGACTAAACAGACCTCACAGGCCAATCTCACCAGGAAGTGGCTGCTAATTGTCCTAAAAGGCCTCATGCAGGAGAAATCCCCTCCACACACACACACACACACACACACGCACAGGCACAAACACACACACACACACACACACACACACACACACACACACACACACACATACACACACGTACGTCCATCCTCCTGTGTCATTTTCAGCAGCAGCGGCTGATGATGGAGATGATGATTACCGTGTGTCTGAGTGGCATCGCTGGCAGGGCCGCACGTAGGCGCTCGCCATGGCACACGGCCACCGCACCTCATCACCACCCGACCCACCCGGAATGTTGTTTTGGTTGGGAGCCCTCGACTGCCTAATCAGCCTCCCTCATTAGGGCAGAGTGGGTGTTGGTTGGGGGGGGGCTGAAACGTGACACACAGACCGTAAGCCAAGGGCCTTCCTCTCAGAGCGGGGACATCAGCACAGACACTTGGAGCGTGGAGTCAGGTCCTTTATCTCTCTATAGCGGACGCCATTGTTGTCTTAAAAAGACACACACACACACACACACACACACACACACACAGACAGACAGACAGACACACACACACACACACACACACACACACACACACACACACACAGACAGACACATAGAAACACTGTGACCAGTACACAGTGAATCCGGTCCTGAAACTCATTCTACACAGCCTCAATGACAACACATGACACTAGGCCTAATACAACTGAACATGACATTTGGGGTTTCTGGTTTAGAATATTTCAATAGAGATTTTCCATTTAAATTGTGATTGATTATCTAAGTGGGACATCGCCCTCTTAGACCGAGGCTTCTGCCAGTCTCTCCAGTGTGACTGATCTAATGGGTATGGTACCGGTCCAGTTCAAGCCTCAGGGCCCGGGGGTTCTCTGACCCCGCAGTTCCAGGACACACAGAACACAAGAGTGGAAAAGATGAGTTCATCAGTGACGCCAATGAGCAATGACTCTGCTCTGCTATCCGCTAGTCTGGTCTGGTCTAGAGTGTGGTCTGACTAGCCTCCCTAATGGCCCCTGATGTCAACACCAACCCGACGTGGGCCTCTGACTGACTCAGACCAATTACCACGTCCACAGAGGGCTGGGGCCTGAATAAACACTGGCACAACTCACCGTGCTATCAGAGCACACATCTATAATCATACAGTAATGTGTATTACAGATCAGCTGCTCCAATGAGCAAGTTCCCCTGAACAGCTTGGCGTCAGAGAGCTTCAGGGGAATTTCAAAGGAGAAGTGCAACAGACTGGGTGTTACCGTAAAGGTACGACATCAATCGCGTCTAAATTTAAAACAACAGGAAGAGGAAGAAACTTTGTCCGTTCCTTCCACATCTTCCTAGAGTCTAGAAATCTAGTCTAGAAATCGAGAAATCGAGAATCTATTCTAGACCATCAGCAGGCTATCAGCAGGCTAAAATAATCTGCTGCAGTAGTCATGAGGAGGATATAATTTTCATCGAGCATAATTGAGGGGATAATTTTCATCAAGCATAATAGTTATAATACTCTCTTTCCGTCTTTTCTCTCTCTCTCTCTCTCCTGGCTTCTAATATAGGTTAATGCGTACGCAGTGACGACGCTGCTGAGGTCCGTGTTCACCTGAATGACGCACTCGGTCTCACCCCCTAATAGGCTGGGGGCCGAGTGGGATACCGCTCCTTCCAGCCCCGGAAACCAATCGGAACCTGGCCCAATTACAGAACCTTGAGGCCTAGGTGTAGTTTCTATGGTGATGCACCCCCCCCCCCCCTCCTCCCCCTCCAGGGCCGTGTCAACGGGTCTTGTCTGACTTGATTGGCAGTTGCCATGCGTGTTACTGTAATGTCATATCAATGATATTGGGTTTGCTAGGTTGCTGTGTGCCGGTGTAGAAGGGTGCCGGTCTGTGCCATGCTGTGATAAAGCGTTCTGAGTGTTGCTTTGCCAAGCCTGCTGGGGTGTGTGTGTGAATGTAGGGCACTCCTACACACGCTGACGGCACCGCACATCAAAGGCCGCGCCGGAGCGCCGGAGCTGACTACCCTCCTGGCATGAGAACAGCAGGAGATAAAGGAAGGAGAGGGAGAAGGAGATGCGCACACACACACACACAGACACACACAGACACAGACACAGACACACACACAGACACAGACACAGACACAGACACAGACACAGACTCACTCTCACTCTCGCTCTCACTCTCACTCTCACTCTCACACACACACACACACACATACATCCTCCTTGCGCATAGCCACTGCGCCTACTCAGTTCTACTAACAGTTCTTACTCACCAATGACTTCTCTCACACCAGCTCTGATGTGCTTTATCATATTATAAA
>NC_137674.1:98683479-98695979 GCF_963989245.1 Nansenia antarctica | reverse complement strand
AAGAAACAAGACAGAAAGGAATGATCAAATTTGTCACGCTACAGAAATCCCCCCCAAAAAAATCCACTCCCTCAGTACACGGCTTGTCCCAGAATTCCAAAAAAGACACAAGAATTTTTTCCCCCACATTTCCAACAGAACAAGCAATCAAGTGGTTGTTTACATCTATTCATGTCAGCGAGCCCAAATATGGTGCTGTTCTGTAGGTTCAGCTGGAGGAGGCCAGGACAGCACCCAGCGCCAGCCATCTGGAGCGCTTCACAGCTCTGGGTCACTGATGAGCTTTGACCCCGTGTTGGCTCAGGTGATGCTGGGTTCTGAGGGTAAAACTGTATCGTTCATGTTCTGAGGAACCAGATGGATGAGTGATGTAACTGCAGGACAGATTACGGGTCCAGGATTTTTCCTCGATGTCCCAATCGTTTTCGGTTTCACTGCATGTGCAGTCTTGTTTCCCCTGAGGCTGCTATCGCTGACTGGAAACAGTGAGGGCTGTCTCTTTCATTATGACCACTCAGACCATAAAAATACAATGAGTAGACTGGACATCACGGGAGGCTGGTGGAGGTAGACATCAGAGGACGGGGATCATTGTAATGCATGGAATGGAATGAGGAATGGTATCACACGTGTGTGTTTGTGTGTGGTGTGTGTGTGTGTGTGTGTGTGTGTGTGTGTGTGTGTGTGATACCATTCCTGTGTTACCACTCCATTCAATGCATTACAATGAGCCCATCCTCTGATTTTCTACCTCCATCAGCCTCCAGAATTTGCACAGTCAAAGCAAACATACCGTGGTGGACGTTAACGGCAGCTATCTGTGTTGTACAGTTTCAGACCTCTTGTGTGTACAGCTTTACTAGCAACCAAATCAAATGAACATCAGGTTGGAATACTCAAGTCAACTCCCACGGTACTCAGACATGACTCAGACAGCTGGCGCTCGCCGCTCACATCCAGACACACTGGACTGATCCTCCATCACACCAGCCAGGGCTAGCTACCCCTGACTGACACACAGCCTTCCAGCTTTGGGGGGAGAAGAATGAGGAATGGTATCAAACCATGGAGAGGGTCTCAGGGATGAACTGTATACAGATACAGTATACTCTCATAAGGGCTGGTTCCCCAGAAACAGATTAAGCTTAGACCAGGACCTGGACTACACAGCATTTTCAATAGTAAATCTCCATTGAAGATGCATTGTATTCTAGGATTAGGGCTTAATCTGTGTCCGAGGCAAGAGAGTGCCTCTCTAATGAGTGATTTCTGGGTGGGGGCTGAGGGGGGGTGTTGAGATTGATGCTCCATGTTGGCCTAGCAGGTTCTCCACATTCCAACAGATGTCACCATCTCTCCTCCTAATTGGCCATTGGGTTATAAATAGCCGCGTCTCCCCCATCACAAGACTGATTTACTGCCTTCATTAACGAGGTTAATACCCTCCCAGAGGGGGGGCTCTGAGCAGCATCACATTGCCCTCTCCCAGGAACACATTTTCTAAAAGCAGCATTTGATCCTCCCTAGCCTCCTGCGCTGGTAGCGGTCTTTAAAACCTACAGCCGGCTATAAAGTTATGATGACGCAGGCATGGGGGGTGGGGGGGGGGCATGTCAGGGGGACGGACGAGGTAGAGGGGTGTGGGCGGGGGTTGGGGTTGGGGATGGGGCTAGGTGGGGGCTACACCCATGCCTCCCTGCCCTGCTTGGGATGGGCGACCCTTGACACTTCAGCTGCAGGGCCTCCCTCCACCTGTTTATGATTTGCACATGACCCATTACAAGGGCGCTTTAATTTGGGCCTCTCACAGCCGCATTGACGTCAGAGGCGGAGCAGATCTAAAACACACACACACACACATATACACATACACTTACACACACACACACACACACACACACATGCACACACACACGCTGTGTGTTGAATAATCAACACAAACCATCCCTCCGCAGATGGTCAGTGTGCAGCTATTGTAAATACAACATAGGCCTCGTACATCTGGAATGGATGAAACCCCCTCTGATCATAATCGGTTGACGCACACAGTAACATAAATAGACATCAGCCTTTTCTATACTGTATGTATAAACAGCACTACAAAGAAATGTCTCGGAAAGGTCCGCCCCCCCCCCCTTTCTGACAAAGGGAAGCTGGGTGCTATACAATAATGTAACATTCAATTACATTACCTAATCACTGACCAAGATCTGGTTCATCTTCAGTGAATGACACCAGTGTCAGTTATTCATGGGGGAAGATCAAGCCAAGGCCAGTTATGGAATGTGGACCTTGGGTCTCATTTAGAACGTTATTACACTGTGTCTGGACGTCACTCCTTTACTATAGGACTCACACTGTGCTCCATAATGTGATCATGAATGTGTCAGTGTGGCTGACGATTACATAACCTTGGCCGATGTCGATATTAATCATTTAAAACGATCAGCGCGATCTCAATAAATACACGGAAGCAATCATGCACACACACACACACACACACACACACACACACACACACACACACACACACACACAGACACACACACACACACACAGTCACATAGACCAGGATGATTGCAATAAATACACACGCACGCACGCACGCACGCACGCACACACACACACACACACACGCACACGCACACACACACACACACACACACACACACACACACACACACACACACACACACACAGGGACAGTAGGGAAATCTCAACCTAACATAATTTCTTTTTCTCGCTGGAAACATGTCTAATTTGCTCTGAGGCAGCTGGGGAAAAGATAAGTGGTCTCATTCACCTCTGCTGGTGGGAACCATTCTGGGTATTCTTAGTCTTAATAGATAACTCTCTCATTCTGGGTATTCTTAGTCTTAATAGATAACTCTCTCATCGCAATAAACTCCCTGTGGGAAGGGAGAGGTCCGGCCTTAAATATCAGTCCTCTACCGTCATCCTTGCCCTCTTCATCCCTTTATCAAATTATACGTCTGCGTCAAACTACTGTAGGCTTGGAGACCGGGAGGGGGGGGGGGGGGTGGAAGAATGAGTTGGTTGACAGGGAACTCTCTCTGATGAGATGAATCTCATTCAAGATTTAGAGAGAGAATCAGGGCAGCACTGAACCCTATCTGTTGTCTAGCCAGTCAACATTATAGCAGGTCAACAGACTTGCAAGAAAGTTAGTGTCCTGGTGGGGTTCTAGAGTGAGAGGCTTGGTGGGGTTCTACAGTGGAAGGCTTGGTGGGGTTCTACAGTGAGTGTGTGTCACTCAGGGTCTTATGTAATGAAGGGACTGGTGCTGTAAGGAGGGACGGGGACGGGGACGGGGCAGCGGGGGAGTGGGGCTGCAGCACCACGGCAGCGCTGGCTACATGTCACAGCTGTCCTCCTTGTCTCTGCACATCACTGTGACATGACAACCCAGCGGCTCTGGGAACCAAACAATACCAGAATAAATAAATCAACTCCTACATGAATAAGGAGACTGGGACAGAGCGAATATATTCATGCTTTGTTTTTTAATCACTTCATAGAAAAAGTATTTCAGATTTTATTTGAACACAATATACAATATTATACCATACATTGTGTGAAACATTGAATATCCGCCTGCGACGACCGACGCGGTATTGGACAGACATAGAAAACCCCATCTCTCATGCAGATAGTGCTGGGCTGGGCTAAACCGTTTGGACACGACTCGGACCAAAAGCTTGAACATAGATTTTAACAATGTTATACTGACAAATTTGAATTTCAAAACTGCTAACAAGTTTGGTCAGAGAAAAAGTAGTTCACATTAGCACAATCAATTACAGAAGATCACATTTGTTTTTCGTAATTCATATCACTATTCACGTTGGTGCTCAGGAAAGGTATTGGAGCATGCTACCAATGGAACCCCCCTGGTTATCTACTGTACTTGACATGAAGTGCGAGGTGTAAAGGAGACACGTGCTCGTGTTTTGCGTCTGTCGTTGTCTCCTCCTCTCCTTGAACCAGTCCATCCGAAACCTAATAAGCAATCTGCATTCAAAATGGTTGTGCAGTATGATGGAGAAGCCTGACCGACAGTCACTACAAGCTGCTGATGATGATCAAACCTCGGGTGTTACATAGATCTGATACCAAGCAGTCATACACTAAGCTCCCCCCCCCCCCCCCCCCCCCCTGCCAGAACTGGCCTGTAATCTTACGGTACAGCATTACCCAGAATTCTGCCGTCTCACATGTCCTCTCTGATGTCATCGCCAGGCTGAGTATCATATCTCTCTCTAGCTGCTGCTCAGGGCACTCAAACATTGTGCGAATATATATAATATATATAAGTATATATATACTTATATATATATATTTAAAAAAACAAAAAAACAAATATATATCATACAGAATATAAAAAGACTCAGACCCAGAGCCTCCTACACATTAGACACCACCACTTCAAGGTAATGCAAGTGCATATAAATTAAAATAGATTTACACTGAACTAGTATTCTTATGTACAGCTTAATAAAGTAATAAATATACTGTTATAAACAGCAAAAGGACCAACTTGAGCTCTAGTGACAAACACTAAGTGGAGTTGAGTGTGATTGGGTGAGGCCAGATGACTAGGACATACACACACACTTACACACGTACACACACACACGTACACACACACACACACACACACACACACACACACACACACACACACACCCATGCATACAGACTGTACACACACAATTGCCACTTAAAAGCCTGCTGGAGTGAGGGTAGACAGTAAGGTAGATGAAGTACCTTTGAGTATGTCAGTAAACTAAGAGAGAAAGTGTGAATTTGTGGTGGATGCAATCTAAAGCTCCATGAAAACCAGTCATGGAGTCCAACCAGGGTCTACCTAGCAGACTGGAGGGGAGTGGGTTTAATGGGGACCCACTGTAGAGTGCACTGGAGGGCGTTTTGGTTTGGTACAGTATCTCTCACAGACTATCAGTCCCATTATCTCTAGGTCCTGTAGGTTTATCTGCCATTTCCTTGATTCTTAATAATCGCTCTTCTCTAGGGTTGGGTTTCCTAGAAGATGCTCTACATACGTGCATAGTCTAAAGATTCCATCTACGAGCCAAATCCTGATAAACTCCTGGCCAGGAAACGTGATACAACGAAAGGGGAGGAGATATACTTCCATTGACGTCAATGAAGCTGCACTTCAGGTTTTTTTCCACCTCAATGAGGAGGAAATAGATGGCCTGATTTGAGGTCATATTATTCACAGAGCCCAGAGCTTTGTTATAAAGCATATGACTAGGACAGGTTTTTTGTTCTTGTTTTTCGACAAGCAGCAGACCCTTTTATCATCTAGACGGGTCCTAATTGTGGGGGGGGTCGGGGGGTAGTTACATCAGAGTGGGCTGGGGTCAGGATGATTGGGGCTAACAGGATTAATAGGCAGTAGTGAGGCAACATACTGTACCTCAGAGGATCTGGAAATAGATGAACAGCTCTAGTGCTGTTGTTGTTTTAATTTGGTTTGGGCTGACACAAGCTATTTCTGTTCATTCTTCTGACATTTCTTTGGAGTTCTTGGAGTTCTCAGGATTTGAACCGTAGTCTGATAAGTGGGTGGGGTGGTGTGTGTGTGTGTGTGTGTGTGGGGAGGGGGGGGGGCGGGGGGCGGGGAGAATGAGGAGAATAAAAATGTGGAGAAATTATTATAAAATATGTTTTTGGGGGGAGTGAGCTGCTTTTGTCTACCAATGATCTACAGTGAAGTCTGACACATGGAGGAAGCAACCCTCTCTACATTGAATATGAATGTGTACATTTGATTTCCATAGAAACAACATAGAGTATGTGTACATTTGTGCTCGTATTTGGAACTTAAAGATGACAAAGATGACGAATGTGAGTCTATCATGGGAGTTGATGTTTTCGTCCAAGAATTGTTTGTCTAAGGTTGTTTGGATTTCTTCTATTGCCCAATACAAGGAAGACTGTACTTTCTGTCAGAGATACAAAAGGATTCTGCAACATGAGCTATTAGAAAAAAAAGAACATTTCACATACATACTAAAAGTGTGTTCAATAAATTAAAAAAAAAACTATTAAAAAGACAATAGTAAAAAAGGCACACAAAAGTCCTTTGACAAACAGTACAGGAAAAAAGTAAACAGTTCTTCTTTCTCTCTCTGTACAAACGCGCACGTGTGTGTGTGTGTCCTTCAGTAGTTCATATGCTACCTCTTGACAACCCATTTCCGGTACAAAAAGTCTCAAGGTACAAAACGTCTCTCAGTAGTGTCAACATGTCCAACGCCAAGTCTGGGAAAAACAACCGTTTCCCAAATTGGCCCAAGTTAGTCCTTCATTTCCTCAGTCAGACTGCTTGTCCTTCAGGTCTAAAATGTTCGCAGCATTTTTTCCTGAGAACTCTGTAGTCGCTCCACTGAAACTGTTCCTCTGTCTCCGGCTCCTAACGCAAGTGCAAGGATAGTGGGGGGGAGGAATACACGCCCCGTCTGGGCCTCAAACTAAGCCCCCCTGCGGGCTTGTTAAAAAGCACAGCTGCAGGATTTCTCCTTTTTGAAAACATGAAGCCGCCGTGTCGTGGCGAGCCAAGCTGAGGTGGGAGGGGCCTATGTGTCTGTGGGCGAGGCGTCGTGGGTGACGATCTCTATCGACGTGGGCTCCATGGGCTCCTCGTGGTCCTGACTGTCGGAGAAGTCCAGCGGGGAGCGCAAAGCGTCGCCCAGACTGTCCTCTTCCTCCTCCTCCTCCTCTTCCTCGTCGCCCTGACTGTGCTCGTCCTTCTCCGTGCCCTCAGAGTCCTCCTCCTCCAGGGTGAGCTCAAACTGGAACTTGTCCCCCCCCTGGCCCCCTCCCCCGTGGCCGTCCGGACCCTGGTCGTAGAAGGGGGGGCTGGGGCTCTGGGGGATCATGCTCTGGTACCAGTTGCGGTTGTCCTCCAGGGTGTCCAGGATGTCCTGGGCGTCAGGGTGCACCAGGTCCGCCCACGTCTCCCACAGAGGGTGGACGATGTAGTCTATGAAGCCCACCTGGACAAGGGGAGAAGGAGAGGGTTAGTTATGAGTCAGTATGTGTGCGTGCGTGTGTGTGGTGTGGTGTGTGTGTGTGTGTGTGTTGCATGTGTGTGTGTGTGTGTGTGTACCTGGCTCTTCTCCACGGAGGCGGTGTGTTTGTCACACATGGGGCTGATCTCCATCCCCCTCTCCCTCTCTCTGTCTCCCTGGTGGAAGAACTCGTCCATGATCCGGTCGGTCCACTGACGGTACAGCTCCAGGGACTTGGTGGGGTTGCTCAGGTCCGCACAGTGAACCATGTTACGCAGCACCTGGCGACAGGGAAGAGAGAAGGATGCGTTAAAGAATGAGGAACATCGAGTTAAAATAGGAGGGAAGATAATCATTGATTAGAGCCATTACAAACAGATGAACGTGTACACTCGTGCACACACGCCCGCCCTACACACCTGTATTCTGTCTGTGTAGTTGTCCAGCAGCAGTACTCCAGAGCTGGTCACCTTCTTGGTCTCCACCATGGTCTTCAGATCAGCCAGCAGGCTCATGTGTTTAGACATGTCTGTGGCCAATACCTGGAGAGAAAGAGAGAGAGAGAGAGAGAGAGAGAGAGAGAGAGAGAGAGAGAGAGAGAGAGAGAGAGAGAGAGAGAGAGAGAGAGAGAGAGAGAGTCCATCATCAGCCTACTGCACTACATGAATGGCTAAAGAACTACAAAATACCAACATAATACCATGGACTACATTTCTCATAATATCTTGAATGGCAGACTCACCATGTCGATGACCAGCTTCCTGAGGGACTGTCTCTGTTTCTTGGTCAGGTTCTGGAACATGTCACAGTTCTCCTCCTGCAGCAGCTTGAAGCCCACAGCCAGGTGATGGTTCTCCAGGACCGACTCGTCGTTGTACATGAGGGCCAACTCAGAGTCTGGGGGAGCGACAGAGCGAGAGAGAGAAAGAAAGGACTGTCAGTCAGATACATTGAAACCTGACAACGGTTATTCATAATACAGTGGTATGGTTACATAGCCATTCGAGTTGGGGCCAATTCCATTTCAATTCAGGAAGTTCCAAAGAAATTCCAATTGGACTTTTGGGAGGACATTTGGAATTGGAGTTGTAATAATCTTGGAACTTCCTGAATTGAAATGGAATTGACCCCCAACCCTGGTATCCATGTAATACTAAAGGTGTGGGGAGAGACTCACTGGTATTGATGAGGAACTGGTTGGACACCCCAGGGTGGTCCACGTCATGGATGGCTGCGGCAAAGATGGCCGCCAATATCTCCAGATCTGTGAAGACCGCCTGTGAGGGAGATGGAGGGAGAGGGGAATAAAGAGGGAGGAGAGAGAGGGGTTAGACATTTTCTCAAGAGAACGATAAAAGTCCAGAGAACAGCTACAAGGAACAGCTCATCTCACCCCACCCACTCTCATTGATTCCCAGGGATCAGACAGTGACCGCTAACAGGCTAAAGCTAGTGTCCGGATTCCCAGAGTAGGCTAGCTCCTGTTTCTGGCTAACTAGCTAGCTGGCTGATTGGCTGGCTGGCTGGCTGTGAGAGCTGGGCTATAAAACATGATGAACGGTGCTGAGTGTGTGCTGTTTAAAGAAGCAGAGCAGTTGGCTGATGACGTGCTTAGGAACCAGGTCACGCTGCTAGATTGCGTCAAGGCACAGTTCATCTGTATTTATAGAAGGAGGGGGGGAGCGGAGCTGTGAGAACTGTGGAGGGAAGGAAGGAGGAGAGAGGGAGACAGACAGGGGTAATGAGGGCGAGATGGAAAGAGGGAGGGGTGGATGAAGGATGAAGCTCTGAGGCGGCTGGGGGGGTTGGGGCGCGATTTAACGGGTGGGGGGTGTCGGCGTTGAATAACGCTCGCGGTCGACGGGTACTTACGTCGAGGGCCGGCGTGGAGAGCAGGATGTGCGTGGACTGGGCGACGTCGGCGGCGTGGAGGCTATTGTGGTAGGCCACGTCCGAGTGGTAGTGGTCCTCCAGGGTCATCATGTACGCCACGAACGTGTCCGTGGGGATCTTAAAGGTCTTCAGTAGATCTCTCTCCTACGGGGGAGACAGGACAAGATCGGATCAGTCATTCGATCGGCAAACGATCGTCGGACGTCATTCGATAACAACGCCGCCGTTTAAAGGGTGGCAGGGGAGGCCGGTGGAGGTAGAAATGATCGGAGAACGTTCCATGCCTCAACAATGAGCCCTGTCCCATGAGCCCGATTATTTCAACCTCCATCAGCTTCCCCCTGGGTGTATGGTGTGTATTCGTGTGGTGGTCAGGGGGTCGGGTTTTGTCATTACCTGGAAGATGGCGTACATGATGCAGGTGAGGGGCCTGTGGTGGGAGTACTCGGACACGGTGAAGATGTTCAGGCCCCACTTGTTCAGGTCCTCCAGCTCCTTGGACAGCATCTCCTCCTTGTCCGTCTTCACGCCGAAGCGCGAGATGGAGCTGTTGGAGAGGCTGGGCCCGTGAGACACCTTCTTCACGCCGCTGATCTGAGTCATCAGTTGCTGCTGCTGCTGATTCTTCTTCTTCTTCTCCCGCGACTTGTTGGGAGTCGCGGACGAGATCTCCACGTCGTTCGGTTTTTCTGAGGAGGGAGAGGTAGGTAGAGACAAGGGGGAGAGAGAGGGGAAGAGGGGGAGAGAGAGAGAGAGAGAGAAGGGGGTTAGATTACCATTCATTACTTCTCCCTGACACAGCGAAGTCTCCGGAAATTTCCGGACTTTAACAACGAGCTCCCGACTGTGAGGTGTAAGACTTTGTACCCAGGTGTGTGTTTGTGACCACCAGACGCACCTGTGTTGCCTTGCACAGGAGAATAGACTCATTCACTCATGGCTCTCTCTCTCTCCTTGAATCTCCTGCTGTTTCTTGCTCTCTGTCCGTTCCCCCCTCCCTCCCCCCTCTCCCTCTCTCTTTCACAGTGGTCCTTTCAGCCTTTCACAGCAGGTGGTTTCTCATCTCTATTCCTGTTCTCCTACTCTCAAAGGTCAGCCATTGACAGGCCTGGAGGGAGACAGGGAGAGGGACAGAGCCCCATAGAGAAGAAGGGTGGCACTGCCCAGAAATAACACAAACACACACACACAAACACACACACACACACACACCTACATGTCTTTCTAGTAGATCACACTGATCAGCGAAGCCTCAGCTCAGTGCTCTACCATCAACCTGCCTCCTCCTCAGAGGGTTATTCAATTACCACTCTCTCTCTCTCTCTCTCTCTCTCTCTCTCTCTCTCTCTCTCTCTCTCTCTCTCTCTCTCTCTCTCTCTCTCTCTCTCAGCTGTAATTGAGGACGGGCGATTAAGCACGCTCTAACATGTGCTGCGTAGGAAACGAGGGGAGAGCAATAAATTGGCCTGTTATTCATTATGGCCAGCATTATCATCATCATCATACTCACACACACACACTGGGTCTGGTGTATACTCAGACATTCCACCGATCCCTCTCTCTCTTTCTCCCATGTGATTCCTTTCTACCATTCCAGCCCACACAACAAGCTAGAATTCTTAGCATGAGAAGGGTTCCCATCTCGTCTGGTTTGTGCCTTTTGCAATTAACTATTCTGCAGAATCTACACTTTTGTTGCAGGTGTCAGACGGTCACATGTCTGTCTCTCTATCCCTCCGCTCCTCTTCTCATCCCCCTCTCCTCTCCTCATGTTTATTCCGTCTGAATAATCACCTCCAGCCCGCGCCATATGCTCCCAGTGAGAGCCAGATGAGGGGGAGGGGGAGGGAGAGAGAGGGAGAGAGAGAGAGAGAGAGAGAGAGAGAGAGAGAGAGAGAGAGAGAGAGAGAGAGAGAGAGAGAGAGAGAGAGGGAGACGAGAAAGACAGATGAGGGAGCGAGCGAGTGAGAGACGGCGATTTTTTTTCTTTTTTGTTCCCATAATGATTTACCCTGTCGTCACGGTAACGATAGAGATCCGATCAGATCATTATGGGATGGATGAGTGTAGTGGGCAGCTGTGAAAGATAACTGCTGCACGTCATTGGCTAACACACACACACACACACACACACACACACAGGCCACCCTCCCCCAGTCCCGCTGTCTAGAATATGCAGCCCAACTTGATTCATGAATTTATGATGACGCTGATGAACGGACAGACCAGTGGTTTGACACGGGATTACCAACTGTCCACCACAAAAAAACATCAATGGTCAATGGTGTGTGAGTGTGAGTGTGTGTGTGTGTGTGTGTGTGTGTGTGTGTGTGTGTGTGTGTGTGTGTGTGTGTGTGTGTGTGTGTGCGTGAACCATAACACTTGCTTTTCCAGAGTCTAATGAATAATCCTCGGCCCCTTGGTTCAGGCCGGGACAACTGGCCAGCTGTCTGTCTGTCTGTCTGTCTGTCCTAATGGCTTTATAAGGTCCCATGTGAATGGTGAACCAGCCTGCTCTCACTCCCACTCCCACTCCAGCCCACTGGGGACCACACATTAAGAGATTCCCATCTGTGCCTCTGCAGTGCCTTCCCTTCCTCGGCCAGGGAGGGATGGAACAAGAGAGGGATGAGGAGGATGAGAGGAGGGAGGGGGGTAGGAGATGTTCCCCACTCAATGAGATAACTACCTACGGGATGAGTCACCGAAGCGTCTGCTCGGCTTTCTGAGAGGGGCTTCCTCCAGCGCACCTCTCCCGCAGGCAGACCCCCCCGCGCTCTCTCTCCCTCCATCTCCCTCCTCCCATCCCTCTCTCCCTCCATCTCCCTCCCCTCTCTCCCTCCTCCCATCTCCCTCCTCCCATCCCATCCCTCTCTCCCTCCATCTCCCTCCTCCCATCCCAGCTCTCTCTCCCTCCATCTCCCTCCCCCCTCTCCCTCCTCCCATCCCATCCCTCTCTCCCTCCATCTCCCTCCTCCCATCCCTCTCTCCCTCCATCTCCCTCCCATCCCATCTCTCTCTCCCTCCATCTCCCTCCTCCCATCCCATCTCTCTCTCCCTCCATCTCCCTCCTCCCATCCCATCTCTCCCTCCATCTCCCTCCTCCCATCCCTCTGTCCCTCCATCTCCCTCCTCCCATCCCTCTCTCCCTCCATCTCCCTCCTCCCATCCCATCTCTCTCCAGTCGTTCCTCTCAGTAAGAGGATTGTGCGTAGGAGAATCCACCGAGGACCGGATTGGACCGGATTGGACCGGATTCGGAGTGCATACATACGCAGACGTACGAAGCACCGGGGGTCCGGTCCAGACTGACTGTCTGTGTGTCTGTTCCATCTGTCTGTCTGTTTCATCTGTCTGTCTGTCCCACCTGCCTGTCTGTCTGTCTGCCTGTCTGTCCCACCTGTCTGTCTGTCTGTCTGTCCCACCTGTCTCTATCTTCGATCTTGGCATCCCTTTATCTCTCTCTCTCTCTCTCTCTCTCTCTCTCTCTCTCTCTCCCCCCGCTGGCTCTGACGCCAGCTAACAAGCTCGCCTGTCAATCAAACC
>NC_137674.1:98675979-98678479 GCF_963989245.1 Nansenia antarctica | reverse complement strand
AGATGATTCCATAGGATAGGCAGGCAGACAGACAGGCACAGCACAGGCAGGCAGACAAGCAGGCAGACAGGCAGGCAGGCAGACAGACCGACAGACAGACAGACAGGCAGTCGTTAAGTCCATACATTGACTGATTCTCATTAATACTGTAGACCTGGAAACCCTGCACCTCTCATACCCCATCCCTGTATTCATTCATTCATTCATTCATTCATTCATCCATTTATTCATTCATTCTGATATCTTTCAACTTTCAGCCACTAGTGGGCGCCGAACACACTTGAAGCCCTACTCCAGTCTCCTACTACAAACTAAACTTCTCAATCCCTCATCCGTGATGAGCGGACACATTGGATCATCTGAGAGTCAGAAACTGAAAGACAATCTTGACATTGATGGAACATTCCAGTGTATGATTTAGGCAGAACACATTGCTTCAGTGCCAGGAAATGTTATCTGATTGCCCTGGATTCCCCCTGCTTGGCCAAACAGATGACGCAGTGTGATTACACACTGGTTATGGGGTAATACAGAGTGACATAACTTTCCCAGGGAAAAGGGAACCTACGTCTGTATGCCAGTTGACACAGAAAGAGAGAGAGAGAGGGAGAGAGAGAGAGAGAGAGAGAGAGAGAGAGAGAGAGAGAGAGAGAGAGAGAGAGAGAGAGAGAGAGAGAGAGAGACCAACTCTGAGAATCCAGATCCACACTACCCCTCGTTTCCTCTGACTCAATCATGCATGGCTCATGCACAGCACGGCGGCTACTGCGTATGTGTGTGTCTGTGTGTGTGTGTGTGTGCGTGCATGTGCGCATATGTACAGTATACCATCATGAGCCCAAAAATTACAGAGAGAGAACAAAAGAGTAAGGGATAGAGAGACAAAAGAGAGAGAGAGAGAGCAATAGAGGAAGAAAGAAAAACAGACAGAAAAACATGGGCAAATTACTCAACACAAACATCTGACATTTCTCTGAGCTGAGTGTTTCATTTCCAGTCGTCTGTGCCTGTCAGAAACCCTCAGAGGTCAGATGTGGCGAGCAGCTTTGGTAGAGATCAGTCAGCCATGCTGCACAAACACACTGGTTTAACCTTTAGGTGTTAAACAACACCTTCGCCAAACGTTCAACCTCAAGAGTGTCGTAAACTCTTCTGCATGCCAAGAAGCGGCCACAGAAACACTACGCCGAAATCGACAGGATACTCCCAAGTTCACAACCGCAGAAACGTACAACCACTTTATACACAGAATAGCAGTGGAACATATCTGAACTCAAACAATGATCACGTTACTGTTGTTGTTCTGTTTCTGCAAGACTCTCTTTGTTGTATTATACGGGCTTGGAGCTATTCCAATGGGTCAAAAGTCTAGATCCAAATTCATAACCAAACCAAACAAAGTGTGTTGATGATAAAATACAGCACATAGCCATTGCCCTGCTCTCCTTGGATGAGCTGTGTGTGTGTGTGTGTGTGTGTGTGTGTGTGTGTGTGTGTGTGTGTGTGGACACTCTCCCTATTAGCTCACACTGTTTTGAATTTGGATCCCCCTCAGAGATAACACGGAAAGAAAAACAATCTCGCTCTGTGGTTCTTATGCTTGTTTCTTGTCTTGCATGCCATCATGACTTCTGCAGAAAAGGAAGCAACAACTACGCCCGGCGTAAATAACACGGAACAGCTGAACGACACCTTACACACAACTTTCCAAAACAATTCCAACAACTCCGAATCAGATTCCGAACCATCGCTTTTATGTACACAAGTACACAAGAGTAAAATTCGTAGGCTTCGGTTACTTAACATTGGCATTGCAGCATTTCCGAAACAAAACACAGTAATAGCCCAATAATAATAAGTAACGTAAGTAAGTAAAAAAGTAACTCTCGAAAACTTGTAAACTTGTAACTTTTGAAAACAATTCCACTCAGCGAGACGTTCTAGCCAACTCGTTAACACTAGTCATAGTACAGAAAGCCAACTGGAGGACAGTGAAGCCCATGTGCAGGGCATTAGCGATCACGATCAGCCCAACACAGACAAAAGCGATCTTGCTCCTGCAGCTTTGACCAGAGCACAACTCTGTTGCATGCCTCCCAGGCTAGACAAAGGACCTGCATTGCAGCACATTCAATCACCCTGATGATGATATTCACATCTTACATTGGAAGACAACACACACAGCCACTATGAAGACTTCCAGACAAACAAAGCACCGTTTTTTTTGTTTAGTTTTTTTTTAACTAACTCCAGCTTGATTATTAACAGAGAGCATCAAGCACTACCTAAACCATGAGTGAACTAACTTTGCCAAACTCAGAAGCAGCTGCGTAAAAGTACATCAGGTGAGGGGAAAAAAAACACAAATATAAAAGTATAAAATAACTTTCTGAAAAAAAAGAAAAAGAAAACAAAAAACCAAACAAAACGCTTTTAAATCGATAACGCAGCACGACCCATCCAACTCAAGACAAACCCCGAGAGAGTCACCTCCTCACCT
>NC_137674.1:98663479-98673479 GCF_963989245.1 Nansenia antarctica | reverse complement strand
GACCTGACACATGCAGTTGTGTGTGTGTGTGTGTGTGTGTGTGTGTATGTATAAACAGCCTACATATCTGTCACATACAGTATAGCAGAGTGGAGCACATAGAGTACACACACACACACACACACGCTGCTGAGCCGCCTAACCACCAGAAGCACAGACACACACAGTACAGCAGGACGGACATGAAGAGACCTGCCAGTTCTGTACTGTTCTGTTCCTCAACCATTCACACACGCAGGCAGGAACGCAGGCCAGCAGAGAGGAGCAGAGGAGGTGGGCCCCTCTCTCTCTCTCTCTCTCTCTCTCTCTCTCTCTCTCTGTCTCTCTGTCTCTCTCTCTCTCTCTCTCTGTCTCTTTGTCTCTCTGTCTCACACACTGCAGACCCAAGAGCCGTCCCTCACCGACACACACAATGTCGATGTCGAAAGGGGGTCTTACTAGGAATAGCAGTGAACGTACAAAAACAACAACGGCAGCTTCCATGAAAGTAGACGGGGTTCAAGGAGACATGACAAAAGCCGAATGAGCGTGTAAGGGGAGCCCTCCCTTACCGGTGCACTCTACCACATGGAGGTGAGGGACCTTGAGATTTACGACCCAGCTCTCCCCCCCCCCCCCCCCCTTAAGCCAGGCAAGCAGCGACGGCTGTAGTCAGGACGCCAGTCTGGAGAAGACTGACAGGACTCAAGGGGCCAGTTTCCCCCCAGACACTAGTCTAATCCTAGTCTTGGACTAAATCATCTTTTCTCAATAGAAAATTCCCCATCGAAAAAAACAAGCCGTTTTAGTCTCGGGTTAGGCTTCGTCTATGTCTGGAGTCTATGTCTGAACCAGCCCTGGAGGGGGGGGGGGGAGGCGTCTTACCTTGTTCGAGGCCATGTCGCTGACGGAGCGGTAGGTCTGGATGGTCTCCAGCTGGTCCAGACACCAGTCCAGCTCTTCCATGGTCTCCACGGCCAGCTTCTGGTACGACTCGTCTGTGAACAGGCACACAGACACGTAGTCAGGGCAGGAGGAGCGGGCAGAGCAGGGAGGGCAGGGGGGTGGCGGCGGCGGCTGCTGCTGCTGCAGGGCGGCCGGCGGTGGCACGGGGGGCACGCAGCCGCTGCTGTGCTCCTTCATCGTGGGTGAGGGTGAAGCTACTGTTGACGCTAACGCGCAGCGCGAGCGTGAGGGGGGGGTTTCACTAGAGCTCTCAAGTGGATGAAGCGGGGCTCCACTCACACACACACACACACACACACACAGCTGTACTCTGTCTCTCACTCACACACACACACACACACACAAACACACACACACACTAAGGTGTTTTTTTCGGCTCCTCTCCTCCTCGCTCTACTCTTTCTCTCTCCCCCTCCCTTTCTCTCTCGCTTCCTCGCTGATGCACACACTGCTTCCCCCCCAGCCCGCCCCCCCCCACACACACACACATAATTTACATAAACTCAGCCCCCAACACAGGAAACCGGACCCCTCTCTCTCCGTCAGAGGGAGAAAACAGACACCTTCTCATCTCCTTCGCTGCACACACACACGCGCACACACACACACACACACACACACGCACACGCACACGCACACGCACACACACACACACACACACACACACACACACACACACACACACACACACAGCAAAAACAAGCACATTTCATTTCAATGAATTTAACTGCTAACTTTGGTGTTAACTCTGGTGTATCTACAATCCCTGGCCTTCTGTAACAATCTGTAATCTGTATAAAACACAATCCTGATCTGAGCATTGACAACACACACTGTCTCCAAACATACCACAAGTCTGAGACGATAATGAGATCACTCAGCATACCGTCAACATCGCCAGACACACACACACACACACACACTCAACACTGTTACCTCTTTGCACACTGCAGTGTAATGTGACTGAGCTTCCTAAGCACATCACACACCCTTTAATACAGTGCAGATAGTACAGTACAAGACGTAGGTAGGCTACATTGTGGCTTGACTCAACAGCCCACAGTAGCACGTCCAGGTCCAACTGAGTCAGTGCTGGAAGGGGAGGGGGGGGGGGGGGGGAGGATTTGGGTTGGAAGGAGAAGGGGAGGTGGAGAGATGGAAGTGTTGGGGTTGGAAGGAGAGAGGGGGGGTGGGTGGGTTGGTTCAAAGCCCTCTCCCAGACCCAGACAGGCGAACCCTTGTGCTGCCAGCTCTGTGTTGGGCTGTGTGTTCTGGGTCTCCTAGCTGCAGCACAACACTGCAGCCGGCCTGCGGTGGCGGCGACCTTAGCATGGCCGCGTAGAATGTTCCCCCGGCGCTCTGATCTCCCCACCTTCAAAGAACGCCGCGTGTTTGCTCTCCCAAACATGAGAGAGACGCGGCATTCCGACCCCCATCACCCCACCACCCCCCCCTCCCCCGCCCCCAGCCCTCCCCTGCTTACAGGAGAGAGACTCAGGCCTCCGGGCTGTTTGCAAACTCAATCAAACCTTTCCCCTGGAAACCCAAGGGTTGGGAATGGGGATGGGGCTGGACTAAACCCTGGAGTGGAGTACAGTGGAGTGGAGTCCTGTTCAGGAAGGGTAGTGGCCTCTGATGCCACAATGTGTCTCCACACTCTTCACACTATATAGGCTAGCTCTAGACATACACTCACTGAGATACAGATGATCCACTTAGATAACACAAGCAGTATTTCTGTGGTTGGTGGGTCTAAGTCTAGTGTACTTGACCTGTTAGTTGCTCTGGGTTTGTGAAGAGGTGCTATACAAATAAAATATATTATTAGGAGCTGGCCAACCAGCTTTCTTTCTATCGTATGTGACAGCAGCTGGTGAAACTGGGAACAATTCGGCAGCCGATTTAATGTTCAGACTTTTATTCATAAAAATGTAAATACATTTCAGCATTGTTGAAAATCAACGACACATTCACTAAGTCAACTAACACAGCTTGTTTTGTGAGCCTGCTAACAATGTAAAGTAGTGTTTTAGTTAACTAGGTAGTAGTGGGGATTACTCACCGAATCCATTGCATTGCAATGTTTTGGCTTGACTAGCGAGTGTGTCATTGATTTTCAACAACGTTGAAATTAATTGAGATTTTTCGGAATAAAAGTCTGAACATTTTGATTGGTTGGCGACTTGTTCACGGTTTCACCAGCTGCTGTCACATATACAACATACTGTGTGTGTGTGTGTGTGTGTGTGAGTGTGTGTGTGTGTGTGTGTGTGTGTGTGTATGACACTGTACAGTCTAGCTATTGTCCCTTCACTAGTAAACCCCAAAGACCGACTAAGACAACAGAAACATTATTCCTATTGTCATTCAGAGACTCAGTCAAGTGTGCTAGACTCATTTATTTATGTTCACTAGTCCCGACATTAACCTCCACTGACCATCCAGCCATCCATCCATCCATGCAGCCATCCATCCATCCAGCCATCCATCCACCCATCCAGCCATCCATCCATCCATGCAGCCATCCATCCATCCAGCCATCCATCCATCCATCCATCCATCCATCCATCCATCCATCCATCCATCCATCCATCCATGCAGCCATCCATCCATCCAGCCATCCATCCATCCATCCATCCATCCATCCATCCATGCAGCCATCCATCCATCCAGCCATCCATCCATACATCCAGCCAGCCAGCCATCTAGCCAGCCATCCAGCCAGCCATTCTTAAAGGATGGGTTCAGAGTTTTTAACCAGATCTATGTATATGTAATCTATAATCTCTATATTTGTTTTGCAACCTTTGTTTGCTACTGTCTTCTCCACTGTAGACTGATGAGGACGTCGCTGGCACCAGTAAGTTTCTCAAAAACCAAGCGGAATCACGAAAATCACAAATGTTGGTTCAAAACATCCAAACCCGTCCTTTCATCTTCTCTGTCCCTCACAGCCCCACCTCCCTGACTTCTGGCAGAGAGACAAAGTCAAGGCCAACCTCAATCAGTGGCTTAATCTGCTATGGGTCTGGTTCTGGTTCTGGGTCTGGTTCTGGGTCTGGGTCTGGGTCTGGGTCTGGTTCTGGTTCTGGGTCTGGGTCTGGGTCTGGGTCTGGGTCTGGGTCTGGGTCTGGGTCTGGTTCTGGGTCTGGGTCTGGGTCTGGGTCTGGGTCTGTTTCTAGGTCTGGGTCTGGGTCTGGGGATGGGGATGCCATGGGATAGACGGCCAAAATGGTGGAAGATTTCATCATGGGTGAACACGCTTAGGAAGCTGACTAAGACATGACGGTGAACACAACACAGCTTAACACATGACCATCACCATGACAACACATGATCATCACCATGAGCAGAGACCAGGGTCGGTGAGGAGAAGTGCTGTGAGTGGAACGTGTCATACGGTATTGTGTACTGTGTCATACGGTATTGCAACACAGGCTGTTTGAATCACACTGGAAAAAACTCCCAGGTTAGATGGGCTCTGCGGTCTGACCCTGCGGTCACTGCATGATCCTTGTTCACATTCATATTGTAAGTTTACATTGGAGTTGTTTGTGTGGTATAGTGGCGATATTTGATATCTGTGAGGATTCATACTGGGCTAACCACCATGATGTCAATCAGACGTGAGGATGCATACTTTGCTAACCACCATGATGTCAATCAGATGCTGTAGTTCCATGAGGTCAATATGGGAATAGTCATTGGTGTTATATAGATGTAGAGGCCTGTGCTCTACTCAGGTCTGGACTGGTCTACCCTGGCCTGGCCTGGCCTGGTCTGGTCTGGTCTACCATGGTCTGGTCTGGTCTGGTCTGGTCTACCTTGGTCTGGTCTGGTCTGGTCTGCTCTGGTCTGCTCTGGCCTGGCCTAGTCTAGTCTACCCTGGCCTGGTCTGTCTTACATGTTCTACCCTGTTCTACTCTGTTCTACTCTAGTCTACTCTGGTCTACTCTAGTCTACTCTAGTCTACTCTAGTCTACTCTAGTCTACTCTGGTCTACTCTAGTCTACTTTGGTCTACTCTGGTCGACTCTAGTCTACTCTGTTCTACTCTAGTCTACTCTAGTCTACTCTAGTCTACTCTAGTCTACTCTGTTCTACTCTAGTCTACTCTGTTCTACTCTAGTCTACTCTGTTCTACTCTACTCTACTCTACTCTAGTCTACTCTACTCTAGTCTACTCTACTCTAGTCTAGTCTACTCTACTCTAGTCTAGTCTAGTCTAGTCTGGGGTAGGCTGGGTGGGGGATGGGAGTCTAATCAAAAAAGTGAACCATAGAACTAGATTCTTGTACAGGATATCCTCACTTGTCAGTAAAAACACACTGAGGACCCTATCAGGAGCTCTCATTCAATGTCACTTCGACTATGCCGTAACATCATGGTACTATAGAACCACAAAGGCCCATAAAACAAGACTCCAGACAGCCCAAAATAAACTGGTTAGGCTTCTGCTAGGCCTCAACCCTAGGACACATCTAACCGCTGCTCATTTTTTGAGCCTTGATTGGCTACGAGTAGTTGACAGAGTGCAGCAGCTTGCACTGGGCCTGGTCTTCAAGATACGCTACACCACAAAGACACCCAAGTACCTGTCAACATACTTCCAAAAAGTGAGCAACGTCCACACATACAACACCAGAGGAAGCTCCACGAACCACGTTCAACCGCGTTGCACCACAAACAAGGGGTTAAACTCGTTTGCAAACTATGCAGTAAAAATGTGGAACGCCCTTCCTATAATCTTAAAGGAGTGCAAAACACTGCCCACCTTCAAAACCACTCTCAAAAAACATTTACAGGAGGCTGCAATCCGTAACTGGACCCTCTAAAACAAAAATCAGATTAAAAGACCCGAACTACCCACTGTACATACTTTGTGTTTTGTCCCCCGCCCCCACCTGTGGTGTATGTCCCCACCTGTCCTACCCGCTGTACATACCTTATGTTTTGTTGTATTGTTCTTCCCATGATGGATGTACGTTTATCTTGTAGATAGTAATAGTTATTTGTCTGTATTATCTTGTAGATAGTACTAGTTTTTTTCTTATGTCTGTCTTACATGTAACGATGAATTGAAAATCAAGGACCCCAATTGAAATAAGCCAGTGGCTTTCTTGGGTTTTTATCCTTTTAGTTGACCTTGTATGTAATATGTACTTTCATGTACCTACTTCTGCAAACCTTCTAATAAAGTTTTCAATCAATCAATCAGTCTGGGGTAGGCTGGGTGGGGGAGGGGAGTCTGGGGTAGGCTGGGTGGGGGATGGGAGCAGCAGTCTGGGGTAGGCTGGGTGGGGGCTGGGGGAGTCTGGGGTAGGCTGGGTGGGGGCTGGGGCAGTCTGGGGTAGGCTGGGTGGGGGCTGGGGGAGTCTGGGGTAGGCTGGGTGGGGGCTGGGGGAGTCTGGGGTAGGCTGGGTGGGGGCTGGGGGAGTCTGGGGTAGGCTGGGTGGGGGCTGGGGGAGTCTGGGGTAGGCTGGGTGGGGGCTGGGGGAGTCTGGGGTAGGCTGGGTGGGGGCTGGGGGAGTCTGGGGTAGGCTGGGTGGGGGCTGGGGGAGTCTGGGGTAGGCTGGGTGGGGGCTGGGGGAGTCTGGGGTAGGCTGGGTGGGGGCTGGGGGAGTCTGGGGTAGGCTGGGTGGGGGCTGGGGCAGTCTGGGGTAGGCTGGGTGGGGGAGGGCAGTCTGGGGTAGGCTGGGTGGGGGCTGGGGCAGTCTGGGGTAGGCTGGGTGGGGGCTGGGGGAGTCTGGGGTAGGCTGGGTGGGGGCTGGGGGAGTCTGGGGTAGGCTGGGTGGGGGATGGGAGCAGCAGTCAAAGGCCCAGTAAGCTGCTGGCTCACCACACACACGTAAGAGGGGGGTTTCCACCGCCTCTCCCCTCACACAAGGACCGCTCTGATCACAGCCCAGACACATCTGGCCAACGGGGGCCCGCCAGGAAACACACACACACACACACACACACACACACACACACACTCTATGTACCGTACATAGATACAAACAGTTCATACACAAACACAAACACACACACACACACACACACGCAGACACATACTGTATATACCGTACACAGACACAAACAGTTAATACACACGCGCACACTCTTAAGTGCACACATATAAAAGTCCATTCCGGTGCTTTCCAAAAAGGAGTTGATGATCCTAGAGGCCGTGGATGTCAGAGACAGTCAGAGGGGGGATGATGTCAGCAGGGTGTCTCTCTCTTTCTTTCTCTTTCCACAATTCTCTCGTCTGTCCATTTTGATTTATATTTGTTCTTTACCTACATTTCCTGTCTCCCAGAAGCCCCAGACCCACAATGTGTGTGTGTATGTGTGTATGTGTGTGTGTAGGTGTGTGTGTGTTTGTGTGTATCTGTCTATGTCAAGCTGTGCGGTCCTTTCAGGTCAAGTGTGTGTCAGACCACGGGAGTAGAGTGGGGGTTGAATTTGTGTATGTGTATGTGTGTGTGTGTGTGTGTGTGTGTGTGTGTAACAGCTGTGCGTCTGTGTGCCTCCGTGGAGGCTTAGTCAGTTTCCTGTTGAGGATGGGAGAAGAGGGGGCAGGGGGCTCCACTTTATTATCAAACACTTAGCTACAGACACTTCACATCACTGAGAGCAAGCCAGGACACACTGCACAGATGTTTTAACCACCCTGCTCCATTCAGAGACCCCCCAACACACACACACACTGCTCCCTGAGGAGAGACAAGGACAGGGGACATCCATGAACCGATTGGAACAAGGGTTTATAAATCTCTCTCTCCTCTGTCTCTCTCTCTCTCTGTTTTTCTCTCTCTCTCTCTCTCTCTCTCTCTGTCTCTCTGGTTCTCTGGTTCTCTCTCTCAATTCAACTCAATAAACTTTATTGGCATGGTAAGACATCTTACATTGCCAAAGCACATATATAGGAAATGATCATTCAACAATGACAGAAGGGGAAATGACAGTAACACAAAAAGAGATAAACAGTAAATCAAAACACATCTCTCTCTCTCTCTGTGTTCTTCTCTCTCTCTCACCATTGTTATTCCCAATAGAGATACATTACTGTCGCTTTCCCATAAACACTACAGCACTTCTCTACAGCGTCTGCAAATAAGGAAGTACTACTGTATATTTATAACACACACACACACACACACACACACACACACACACACACACACACACTTGCATTTGCTGGGCAGACACCCAGGTTTGACCATTAACTGTGCTCTCTCTATCATAAACACTACAGCACTTCTCTACATCTTCTGCAAATAAGGAACTGCTACTTTAATTCTAACACACACACACACACACACACACACACACACACACATTGACGTAGGCTGACAGTCAACGATGCCGAGAATCAGCTAATTGAGCTAAAACAGCGATAAACGCGACTTTGATGTGTGTTGAGCAAAACTTAACAACCTAACAAAGAGCAGTGGTGTCACGGGGAAGTGCCTGGTCCTTTCTGTGTGGCAGGCGAGAGGGTGACAGCTCCCTGTGTTCATCCATGGGATGACTTATGACTCCAGCGGCACCGCAAGCAGTTTAAAAAAGGCCACAAGAATCCTGTCGAAGCACGGTGTCAGGCATTGTGTCAATGAGAGAATAGCTGTGTGACTAACCCCCCCAGAGAGACACAGAGAGAGAGAGGGATCCCAGTGGTGGGTTTACAAGACCAGAGATGTGTCACACTGTCACCGCCCATAACCCTGGGAGAGAGAGAGAGAGTAGCAGTTAGATAGGATACTAAAAGAGAGAGAGAGAGAGAGAGAGAGAGAGAGAGAGAGAGCGAGAGAGAGAGAGAGACTTAACACCATGATCATCAGTCTTAATCGAATGGATGTCATTCATGTCAGTTGAATGGATGTCATCACCTCCTTAACCAGGAAGGACACGCTGCAGTGATGTGGTGTAGAACTGACGTGATTCTACTTCTCGTGAGACGCAGGAAAACAACATCTGTTGAACAGCAGGGATTGAACTACAGTATATCCCATAGTGCCTAGGTTAAACATGGAGGATAAAAGGGTTAGGTTTAGGGTTGGGGGGTCAGAGTCAAAACCTCACAAAGAGGCTCGGCGGTTTGTCCTTATACATCGGTAGTCGTCCCGAGACGTTCCGATTTCACACAAGCCAGTCGACAGTAAATGCATTGACTGGGTCAAACATAACAGACCTAGTGTGTGTGTGTGTGTGTGTGTGTGAGTGCGTGTTTGTGTATGTATGCCTGTGAGTGCGTGTGTGTGCCTGTCCCTGTCCCTGTGCGTGTGTGTGTCTCCTCCACGCTCCCTTGCCTCTGTGTGTGAGTCTCCTGCCGTCCTCTCACACACACTGGTCTCCCTGTCCTCCCTCCGGCCCTGGCTCACTCTGGGGCATTCCTGTAAATATCCCGGATTTACTAGGGAACACCTCGGACACGGAACGACAAACCACAGGAAAACAGAGAGGGCCGGCTTTAAAATTGGCAGTGGCACGCACCCCCCCCCCCCCCACCCCGGAGTCATGCAACACAAATCAGCCCATACCCCCAGAGCAGTCTCGACCCCCTACCCTCCTCTCTAGATTGATAGGTCCGACCGCTCTCTTCAAACACTCGCTCGAGACACCCCCCCCCCACCCCCACCCACCCACCTCCTAAATCAAACGGACACAGGGAAACAGTGTTTGGCACGTGGGAGGTTTGCGTGAGGAGCTACCGACAGAGAGAAAGCTCAACCATGCTCAAAGACAAAACTGACATCATGTAGCCCGAGGGTTTACTGGGGCCAGAGGCTCTCTCTCTCTCTCTCTCTCTCTGTCTCCCTCTCACTCCCTCTCTATCTCTGTCTCACTCCCTCTTTCTCTCTATCCTTCCCTCTCACTCTCTCCGACTGTCTCTCTCTCTCTCCGACTGTCTCTCTCTCTCTCACTCTCTCCGACTGTCTCTCTCTCTCTCTCTCTCTCTCTCTCTCACGCCCACACCTCGCTAACACAAACACACAAAAACATGTGCACGCACACGCAAACACCAACAGACCGGGCTTTGTCTGCTTACCTGACGTGAACTCCCACAT
>NC_137674.1:98623479-98653479 GCF_963989245.1 Nansenia antarctica | reverse complement strand
AACATTTGACGTCTGTTTTCTTCATTCCTTTTCATTTACAGTGTAATATGGTTGCAGTGACTGTACTTTGGCTTTGTTGAGTAGTAGTGTAGACACATGCTATACACAGACACACACACACGCACGCACACATGCATGCACGCAAACACGCATGGACACATTGCGTCGTACACACGCTCTTTCACCGTAGGCGGTTGAAGAAGTTTGGCATGGGGTCCAAGACCCTGCGGGCCTCCTACAGAGGCACAACCGAGAGTATACTGACTGGGTGCATCAATGCCTGGCACGACAACTGCACTGCCCTCAACTGCAAGGCGCTACAGAGGGTGGTGCGCACAGCCCAGCGCATCACTGGATGTAAGCTTCCCTCTATCCAGGATGGATATGACAAACGGTGTGTCAGCAAAGCCTGGAGGATCATCAAAGATCCCAGCCAGCCCAACCACAGCCTGTTCAAAGCGATGCCGTCCAAGAGGCGAGGGCCAAAACTCAGAGGCTAACAAACAGCTACGGTACTTCCCCCAGGCGATCAGGTTCATGAACAAGCCCACTGTAGACAATTGACTATCTTCCCCTAGCTCACCCCATGCCTACAGTAACCTTAAGCTCAAAGCCAATACTACTGAACTCTCCATTATCACTAGTGGCACCACTAGGGTATCCTTGTCTTACTATTGTACTATTGTCACCTTTATCTTGTATTATGCCTATTCTTTTTTGTCCCTTACGTCCTGTACTACTGTCACTTTTTTTTTATCTTGAATTATGGTTGAATTATTATGCCCTATGTCTTGTGCTACAATGCAATCTCAGGAACCGAAGCCTAAGAATTTTACTCTTTTACACTTGTTTAATGTGACGTAATAATAAACTTGAAACACACACACACACGCCAAAATACTTCCTCAATTATTCTCCCACCTGTTTATTTAATTTAATTCAGCTTCTACAGAATGCTGACACACACCCATGACAATCTCACTGTGTCAGAGAATAGCCCAGCCCAGCACCACTTCCTAGGAGAGGGAGTAGAGTTTCTAGGTAATAGCAGAAATAATTGTTCACTGTCAACCATAAACACAAAGTCTGTGTGTGTGCTTGTGTGTGTGTGTGTGTGTGTGTGTGTGTGTGTGTGTGTGTGTGTGTGCGTGTGCATGTGTGTGAGTGTGCGTGTGCGTGTGTGAGAACCGTATGGGAGCTGAACCAAGCTGAGCTGTACTGTGCTGGCCTTGTCATGCATCATCTCCCCGTAGTGAATGAATGAGAACAACTGGACGGCTGTTTTCGCCACGACTTTCAGTAGAAAAATCGCTACTTTGCGTTTGTAGAGCAGTACTGTATATGTCCTGTTCTCCAACGGAGCTGCACTGTGCTTGTGCATGCAACATTGCTTTGTTCAACTCATGGTACCCTGCGACACGCGCACGCACGCACACAAGCACGCACAGGCAGCGACACACACATCCTGTCAAACAAACCAACTTATGTGTCACACTATTAAATAATAACAAACACCTGCAATGTTTATTTAGTATAATTCAGATTCTACAGAATCCTGACACACACCCATGACACTCCCAGCACCACTTCCTGACAGAGGGAGAAGAGTTTCTCGGTAATAGCAGAAATAAGTGTCAACCATAAACACTCTCTCTAGTTTCACTCTGCTCTGCTTGGTTACTGAGCTCCTTCTGTGTGTGTGTGTGTGTGTGTGTGTGTGTGTGTGTGTGTGTGTATGTTTCCATTGGGCCTTGAAGAGCGGGAAGTAGTAAAGAGTGAAGTGCGGAAGGTAATACTATACACACACACACACACACACACACACACACACAGGACAGAAATACAGTTACAGTGGTAAACACCGGAGAGGGAACTGGGCCAGGGGATGACTGAGGCCTGGTTCCCCATACAGAGACACCAGGGGCAGGAGTACGGCAGAGGCCACGTGGGATCCTTGGGAAGACCCTACACTCTGCCTGGTTACTGAGCTCTTTCTGGACCTGGAGGAGCGGGAAGCAAGAAAGAGTGACAGGAAAAGTAATACTATACTCACACACACACGCACACACACGCACACACACACACACACACACACACACACACACACACACACACACCTCCTGACTGACTGACTGGAACACTCACTGCATCTGACCACCGGCCAGCAGGGAATGCCATCACGCTTGATGGGTATTTTCTGGCACGGGCTATGCAGGGTACAGACACTGGGAGGGACTGCTAGCCGGGCCATTGGACCCCTTTCTAATGCCAAAGGGCTGGGTGAGACCACCAGAACGGTAGGGGTCTGACAGGACCACCTAGGTCAATCTAGGTTCTGTTTATGTGCATGTGAAGAGAGGACGCGTCATGTCAACTGTCACTACTTGGGTGTGCAGGTGAGGTCTGTGGATGCATGCAGGGTATGTGTGTGTGTTTGTGTGTGTGTGTGTGTGTGTGTGTACACTCATAACAAAGGCCCCTGGCTGGCAGCACGTAGTGAGTATTGAAAGAGCATGTATAGCACGTAGCACTGGGGACCACACAAAGACACACACACACACACACACACACACACACGCACACAGACACACACACACGTAGAGACGAGAGTATCTAAAGGGCAGGTATAGCACGACTGCTGGGAAACACAAAGCTAAGGTCACTCCACAGAGCGACATACTGCGTTGCACGTACACCGCATGCCACATTAACACACACACACACACACACACACATACACACACACACACACACACACACACACACACACACTGGGTGGGACCACTCAAAAACACAGACGGCCTTATCAACTAAAAAATAAATTGCCCTTCACCAATAATGAACCTCTTCCTCTCCTCTCCTTTCTCTTTCCACTCCTACTACCCTCTACTACCTACTCTCCCTCCCTCCCCATGTCTCCCCCTGACACTGACACACACACACACACACACACACACACACACACACACACCTCTTACACATGCACATTCACAGAGAGGTCCGAAAACAGGGTCAGCACCCCCAAGAGCAATTCAGAGGTCAAACGCCTTGCTCAAGGGCACAACAGCCGTGGTAGGCACCTTTGGATACCATGCCAGCAAGCAACCCTCCAGTCTCCAGCTTACATCCCCTGGTCTTCATTCCCCCACAGTCCTCCTTATCACTCCAGACTTCTCCTCTCATCAGCCTTCCCCCCCTCTCTTTCCTTCTATCTTTCTTTCATCTCTCTCTCTCTCTCTCTCTGCCTCCCTCTCCCTGACCTCCATCGTGCATTCCTGCACGCTGGCCTGGCATTGTGCTCACAGTTGGCGAGGATGGGCGTATTGAGTAACAGACACAAAGAGACTGAGGAGACCCTAACCCAGGTATTTAGGAACCGCTGGTAACACATTGGCCAGGGGCTGGAATAGAACAAACAGATCATGTGTTACCTGAATTCAACAGCCAATAGGTGCCCAAAAACGTTATTGAATTTCGGGGAAATTCTGCCGTTTTTTTTCTCCATCCTAAGCTTAAGGCCTCAAGTACTAGCACACACATTTTTTGTGGATTTTATGGTATTATGATAGTGATAAATGGACGGCAATAACACATTCTTCTTGCCTTACAAGTACCGAGGTCTACAATGATGCTGTACGCCGGTATAGCTGTTTCGGTGAAGGTTCATAACATTGAGATGAATCCTCGTTGCAGGTTCAGAGGGTCATCTGGGGATGATCTTGGACAAACCACAGCCCAAATAGGGAGAGAGACATATTGGTTTCTCAAATGGTGATAATATTGCACACTGATATTTCAGGAGTTAAACGTTAAATATGTATGTAGGGCTTCACCTCACCTTCACCCCATATATCAGACATGTCATGAGCTTAGAATGATAAGGTTCTATCTCCGTTTAGGGTAGTTCAGAGATATTGAGCGTCAAAGTTTTTACATTCCATTATGTTTTGTGAGATGGACCCTTTGTATTTTATGAATTACTAGCTAAAAAATAACACCACACAGGCATTAATAAACACCTAATGGATCAGATTATGTCAAAAAACTCAATTTTGACAAAAAATCTAACGTCACGATGTCTGTCTGAAGCACACTGCAGAAAACAGGTGTACAAGCTACAAGCCATCGCCATTAAAGAATTCTATTGAACATCCAGCTCTATTCAATACCCAACGCCTCCCTGACCTAGATTCAGCTGTCATACACACACGTACACAAGCACAAGCACACACACACACACACACACACACACACACACACACACACACAGACACACACACACACACACACACACACACACACACACTGAATCAAACAAATCTGACGGAAGGATGGCTATCTTTCTACCTCCTTGTGTGTTTCACCTCTCTGACTTAATGAGAGTTAACATAAGACGACAGAGATGTCTGTGTGTGTGCCGTGAGAGGTTGGCGTGGGGATCGGGGAAGTGAAGAAGGAAGGAGGGTGATTTGAGAAAGAGCACTTTGTTCCTTCCGACGCTTGAATGTTGACACGGCCGCAACAGCATCAGACCAGGTTCAGAGGACTGACTGGGCCATCTCACACTTTGGTACACATGGAACAGACCGGAAACCTTTGGAGTGTGTTTCGTCTGATGTATGTATCCGTGTGTGTGTGTGTGTGTGTGTGTGTGTGTATGTGTGTGTGTGTGTGTGTGTGTGTGTGTGTGTGTGTGTGTGTATGCATGCATACGTGCCTGTCCGTGTATGTATGTTTCTTTGCCCTATTGCATAACAGCTCTACATTGTCCGAGCACCGTGGCCAAAGTTTCAGACTGGGCTTATTGTGTGCCAAGCCAAACACTAGTCCTGATCCCACTTGGGCTTGACAGAACTACTAGGGGTTTTCTTTGTTCAAAAATGTCATTAGTAGTACTAGTTAGTATCATGCCTCATAGATTAACAACCGAACAATGGACTTTAACAATGGACTTATCACAATGGACTTTCACTCACAACCCAGGCATAACTGTTAGCACCTTCCCATATCAGTTGATCTCGGAAGGTGTGAATAGATCTCTCCCACTAGGGATTTCCTCTCTTCCTGTTTCAACGGTCGATGTCATCCCAGGATCAACCTATCAGGAAGCCAAGGTCACACCTATGTGTTTTCCCATCACCAGAAGCCAGCGCACGCCGGGCACAAACATTTCCTGCTCCGGTGACAGATCGAGAGCTTGTCGCATTCGTCACGTCTGACACCGTCTTACAACAACACCATAACAACGTGACATCGACATTCCTCCCAGACGTTTACAGGAATCCTGTTGGCTCGTGAGACGGGGCCAACGACCGACACCGACCAACCAGTTTCAGTGATCGGTGACCGTCTCTCTCCTCTGTCTGAACCCCCACCCCCCATGCCACCGTGAGAAACATTCACGTGAGAAACATTCACGTGAGAAACATTCACTCGCGGCCGCGTGGCGGTGAGTGACACGTGTGTCACGCGCCTTGTGCCCTGAGTCGGCACTGTGGAAGGAACATCAGGTCCTGACAGCACAGTACACCCACTGTGGTCTTCATTCTGTACCTCACCTACACAGGGTACAGCCTGTACTATTCCTTGACATTGCTTGAGTTGTGAGTGTGCACACAGGTGTGTGTGTGTGTGTGTGTGTGTGTGCGCACATGTGTGTACTGTATCCTGGTGTGTGCTGTATTGTATCAGCACGTAAGTGTGTATGCGCAGAGGGCACAGACAATGGGCCTTTGTCTTCCTAATCTGCATCCTATTTTTCTCCTGCAGGCTGATTTGTGTGTGTGTGTGTGTGTGTGTGTGTGTGTGTGTGTGTGTGTGTGTGGGGGGGGGGGGGGGGGCTGAGGCCTGCTACCTCAGGTACTGGAGGCTGGTCCAGTGGCCCAATCTGCCTGACACAAAAACACCTCCTCAACAGTTCTTCCGTGTGACAACACAAGACTGCAAAACAGGAACAATCTGCTGTCCTCTTCCTGCCCTCCGTTTCCTGCTGTGTTATTGGCTGTTAGAATGTGGTGGTGGTGGGGGGGGGGGGCAGAGGATGGGAGTCATTCTTTCCCTCTGTCTCATTGTCTCCACGGTAACAGACAAAAGGGAGGGATGGACGAATACTTCACAGAGGGAGGTGGGGAGTTACAGGTGGAAGAAGGGGATGACACCTCTGACCCGGGGGGGCATGGGAAGATAGGAAGAGGTCGAGCTGAGGGAGAGATAAACACGGTGGTCGTGCCGTCTCTCTCTTTCTCCCTCTCTGTCTGTTAGCATGTAAAGTAGGGGAGGCTGGCGGAGGTAGAAATCAGAGGACGGGTTCGTCCTAATGCATGAGCCCACTTCCCCTGACGTAGAGTAGCTTGTTACAACCTCAGGTGACCTGGCACACCGTCACAGCATCATACATGAGTCATGTGTGAGTCAGGGCGGCTGTGGCGCAGGAGGTAGAGTCACCGTCTAACGATCGCAAGGTTGGCAGATCGGCGGTTCGAGCCCCGGCTGGCCACATGTCGAAGTGTCCTTGGGCAAGACCCCAAAATTGCTCCCAGTGAGCGGGCCGGCGCCTTGCATGGTAGCTTGCCGCCATTGGTGTGTGAATGTAATGTGGCTCCCCGCTTCAGCCATTAGACCTCTGCAGCTCATCCAGAATGCTGCTGCCCGGCTGGTATTCAACCTCCCCAAATACTCGCATGTCACCCCTCTCCTTCGCACCCTGCACTGGCTCCCGATAGCAGCTCGCATCAGATTCAAGACCCTGGTGCTTGCATACCAGGCAGCTAAAGGGACAGCCCCTGCCTACCTGAAGGAAATGGTAACCCCCCAAACCCCTGCCCGCTCACTCCGTTCCTCCACCTCGGCTGGCCGACTGGCCCCACCTCCTCTACACAGCAGTCGGGCTGCCCGATCACGTCTCTTCACAACACTGGCTCCCCGCTGGTGGAATGAGCTCCCCACGACTGTCAGAACGGCAGAGTCACTACCCATCTTCCGTCGTAGACTGAAGACCCATCTCTTCAGGTTACATCTTAACTGCTCCTCCTGAGACATCTTCCGACCCTCACCACTACGTCTCCTAAAGACACCCGCTTTCCCCTTTACTGTGTCCCTAAGAACTTCTACTGCCCCCCTTGTACTGTTTCTCAGTTTCTCCAGTAAAAAAAAAAAAAAAAAAAAAAAAAAGTAGAAGGCGATAATAGGGAGAAGGTTTTTCCTTCTATCAGTGGCCCCGGGCCTGAGCTAGAGTACTCTTCCTGCAACGAATAGTGGACTGCTGATTCACATGCTTAGTATTCAAATGTATTGATTGTAAGTCGCTTTGGAATAAGGCGTCTGCTAAATGCCAAAAATGTAAATGTAAATGTAAATGTGTGTGTGAATGGGTGAATGAATGAGAGGCCGTTGTAAAGCGCTTTGGAATAAGGCGCTATATGCAGTCCCATCCATCCATGGACCTGAGGTTTATAGAGATCTTGAAAAGAAATCTGTGTGGATTGGTTGAGTGGGGAAGACACCTGAAAATCCACAGTGAAAGCAGAACAAGCGAAAACAGAACCATTAGAAACCCATTCACCCATCTCAATTACAACAATTGACTCTTCGAGCTCTATAATACCACAGCTTGCGAGTGTCATTCTAGAGAGAGAGAGAGAGAGAGAGAGAGAGAGAGAGAGAGAGAGAGAGAGAGAGAGAGAGAGAAACAACAGGGCTGATAGGAAAGCGCAGGTTGATTGCGTTTGAGTTCGACCTCGGTTGCCCTAACTCCATAGGTCATAGTGATCATCATGACATAGTTGCTACTAGGATATACATTCATTTCCCACACACACAACACTTGATCAGCCCTCCCTCTCGTGAAGCAGGAAGCCACAGCCTCTCCATCTGCACTCAGAGGAAGTCAACAAAAGCCACATGCAGGCCGGCTGACGTCAATCAGTACCCCACAGCACTATCAGACAGGAACACCTCCCCACAGCGATACACACACACACACACACACACACTCACACACACACATAGGCAGTAGGCACGCATGCACGCACACACACACGCACACACGCACACACACACACATAGGCAGTAGGCACGCATGCACGCACACACACACACGCACACACGCACACACACACACACACACACACACACACACACACACACACACACACACACACACACACACCCAATGCACTCAAAGCAACACTCAACCTCATGTCTACACACTCAGTCACACACTATTCTTTGTTCTATCTCATATTCTCTCATAAACACTGTTTCAGTTTCTCTCCCACCCTCCTCTCTCTCCCTCTCTCCCCCTCGTTCTCTCGCTCTCTAAAAACAAAACAGCGGTCAACCCACTTCAAAATGACACACATGCTGTAAAAGTTTCATTCATGTGTACAAATGAATCAGTATCATAGAACAAAAGCAACAAAAGTTCACCAGAAACCTGCCAGTGCCAGTAAGGTCCAACTTCTACCTTACTGAGAACCTGTTGACTGATTCAGTCACACTCGCTGAATGATAACACACACACACACACACACACGCGCGCGCGCCCGCGCGCACACACACACACACACACACACACACACACACACACACACACAGCTTAACAATGTGAGAAGAATGAGGTGCTGTTGACTCTGTTATGACTGTGTCTGCAGGACAAGACATCATGGCATCTAATTTCCTTCATAATGACGCTAACCGCTAAGCAAATTCCACGCTTCCCCTACAATGTTTAATCAACATTTCTCAGAGATATGTGTGTTTGTGTGCATGCATGCTGACGTACCTGTGCGTGTAGGAGTGTGTGCCAGTGTATAAGTGAGTGTTTGTGTGTGTGTGTGTGTGTGCACGCGTCTGTCCGTGTATGTGTGTGTGTGTGTGTGTGTGTGTGTGTGTACAGTATGTGTGTGCGTGCACACACACCCGCGTATGAGGATGTGTGCATATCTGTGTGTGTGCGTTCGCACTGGAGTGTGCAACCAACGGCCTTGCCCGGACCAGCCAGCCCTTCTCCCACTATCACACACGTAGACAGCCAGATACTGGGTGATGCTGTGGGAACAGAGAGCCAGAGCTCAAGGCCGTGGCTGGACGCTCCCCTCACTCCCTCACTCCCCTCCTGGCCAGAGCCTCCTGTCCCGGAGCCTCCTGACTCTCCCCCACTGGCCTAATGAGCTACATTCACACCAGGGGGGGAGGCTGGGGGAGACCGAAATCAGACGACAGGGCGCCTGGGTGGCGTATGCCACGTATGCTACGTAATCGCAGGATCCCTGGTTTGATTCCGGGCCATCGACCTATCCTACCTGTCAATCTCTACTGTCTCTATCCCAATAAAGCAGAACTGCCCTAAAAAACATATTAAAAGGAAATAAATCAGAGGACGTGCTCATTGAATGAGAGTGGGAAATACACACGACATCCACCGGTTTTACCACGGGTTGACACAGACTTCATAACGCGATCCGATGCCGAGGGTGAAGCTGGCGTAGCTCTCCTCCGCTGAACAAACAGACACTGGCGGCTCTGAGACACACCGAAAGATTTCCCCCGAGGTTTGGTTTCACGTGACGAAACTCGGTTTCAAAACTAGTGTATTCTAATAAAAAAAAAATCTAATAAAGTAGGCGGCTGGACTTAAATGAGTCGTCAGCTGTTTGGCCGGCAGCCCACGCTTATGGAAAAGCTCAATGAGTCATTGTAATAAACGGGACGGAATGAGGAAACGATAATGAGGATGCATGGAATGGAACACGTCCAGTAAAAAAATGTGTTTGATACCGTTCCTCATTCCGTTCCGTGCAATCACAACGAGCCCCCATCCTCCGATGTCTACCGCCACCATGTTGTGTTGTTTTGGGGGTGGGCAGGGAGACGGGAGGGCATCGGACTAGACTGGAGTGGTGAGATGGAGAGGTTTCCTGTCACTCCCACTGCCAGACTAAACACAGAGTGACAGGGGTGACAGGGTGGGTACCGCCGCTGACATTGCTGAGAGAAAATAGGGCCACCGGTAAGACAAGTGTGGAGTTCCTCACGTCCTCCAAAGAGGAAGAGACGAGAGAGAGAGGGAGAGACGGAGGAGGAGGAGGAGGAGGAGGGAGAAATGAGAGAGAGAATGAGGGAAGGAAGAGTTTTGGAGAGATTGAAAGAGAGAGAGAGGATTTACAGACAGGGTCAATGCCACTGCTGGCAAGGGCCAAAGTGCATTGTGGGAGAGAGAAGTGCATTGTGGGGCCTACCTGGGAGACAGACTCTGGTGAGGGTAGGTTGAGTGGCCGCAGGAGACCTCCTGAAAGGGGGAGAGTGAGAGCTCAGTTTACTTTAGTTTAGATTAGCTACTTCCATATAAACCGTACAATATATGACAGAGTACCGGACAGCAATAAACAGAATAGTTATATACAATAGCAACAGAGAGAGACAGAGAGAGAGAGAGGAGGGGGGGGGGGAGAAAGACAGAGGGAGAGAGAGAGAGAGAATAAGAATGAAAAGGGGAGCAGGTAGGTGAGGAATAATGAGGTAAATTAGCTTAACCTATCCTGTCAACACGCTCTCACAGCCTGCCTGATCCTCTCAGAGTCAATGTGTGTTTGTTTGTGTGTGTGTGTGTGTGTGTGTGTGTGTATGTATGTTTATGTGTGAGTGTGAACCTGATTGTGAGTGTGTGTGTGTGTGTGTGTGTGTGTGTGTGTGTGTGTGTGTATGTGCATGCATGTGTGTGAGTGGATGTGTGGGCGTGTGTGTGTGTGTATGTGCTTGTGTACGTGTGTGTATGACAGCTGAATCTAGGTCAGGGAGACGTTGGGTATTGAATAGAGCTGGATGTTCAATAGAATTCTTTAATGGAGATGGCTTGTAGCTTGTACACCTGTTGTCTGCAGAGTGCTTCAGACAGACATGCCTGATATATGGGGTGCAGGTGAGGTGAAGCCCTACATACATATTTAACGTTTAACTCGAGTACAATTTTTCCACATGTTTTTTGTAATGATAACCTGATCCACAGTGTGTAATTGATTCCTATGCGAATCAGAGACCCTATAAAAACAAAGTTATTAATTCCAAAATCACATGAACTATTATCCTTGCATTAAGATGAACTCAATTCAACGTATTGACTGATTTGTTAATGAGTGTCATAGCAAAGGGTCTGAATACTTTTGTACGTGAGGTATTTCCGTTTTTTCAATTTGAATAAATTCACAGAAGTTTCTAAAAATGTGTTTTTACTTTGTCATTCTGGGGGTATTGTGTATGCGTTGATGTTCTTCAAATTCTTTTAATTTAATCTGATTAAAATTGAGTCAACACAACATGTGGAAAAAGTGAAGCGGTCTGAATACTTTCCGAAGGTACTGTATCTCTCTCTCTCTCTTTCTATCGAACTTACTCTCAATGTACCTATCTATCTATCTATCTATCTCTCTATCCGTGTGAATTATGACACTGACAACAATAAGTGCAATGCCCGGCAGTGCAGAAATTGAACTCAAAATTAATATCAATGTGTGAAAATAAACCACAAATAAGTTGGCGTAAACTCAACCGTGTCCGTAACAATGATGTGTTTGTGTACAGCCCCCTCTGCCCAACGGTGTGCGTACCTCTCCCCTACTCAACGGTGTGCGTACCTCTCCCCTACTCAACGGTGTGCGTACCTCTCCCCTACTCAACGGTGTGCGTACCTCTCCCCTACTCAACAGTCTATGCTTACAGAGCACACTAATTGCTTTGACGTCGTTGCGGGTAGATTCATGAGGAAATAAAAGAAACCACACATTTCACAACCTGCACCCTTTTCTATTGGCATCACCACACTGCAAACTACAGCATAGTTGCCATCAGTCTACGCACGATACCACAGAATGACAGAGTAAAAACATGTTTTTTAGAAATGTCAGTTCTGCCGAAATGATGAAACTAAGATAATAAAGAGAAACGGGCAGCTCAGGGTTGATATAAATGAGGATCGTATGTAGTGACAGTGTAACACCCCACATCTCAAATGATTTATTTGGGTTGGACAATTGAAATCATATTATTCTCTCTTTTTTCTTTATCCAGTTTCAGTTGACTTTGGCTTCGTAGGGCAGTGGAGAACTTAGGTGGGGAATAAAACAGGAAGGAGAACGAAGGGAAAAGCTGCATTGTGAGGAGAACATGTGTGTTGATGCCTCAGGACGAGAGGAGAGTGGTGAACTGTGAAAAGCACTCAGCTGCAGTATGAGGCCAAGCAGTCAGACGGTAAACACTGCCATCGTGTGGATAAAGATGAGAACTGCAGTACAGTGTAGTAGGAATAGGCTCGTACAGCTGGTTTTTCATAGATAATGAAATACAGCTGTAGCCTAGCTAATGAGTCCGTCTGCATGTTAAAGAGGGTACTTTGGTCAGTAGTCTCAATGAATCTGTCTGATCATCACTTACTTGTTGGAGGCACATTGTACATTGGTCAGGACTGTGAAGTTGTTTCTTACACTTCTTAGGCTTGCCAGGACCTAGAGAGAGAGAGAGAGAGAGAGAGAGAGAGAGAGAGAGAGAGAGAGAGAAGAGAAGAGAGAGAGAGAAGAGAGAGAGAGAGGGAGAGAGAAGAGAAGAGAGAGAGAGGGAGAGAGAGAGAGAAGAGAGAGAGAGGGAGAGAGAGAGAGAAGAGAGAGAGATGGAGAGAGAGAGAGAAGAGAGAGAGAAGAGAGAGAGAGGGAGAGAGAAGAGAAGAGAGAGAGAGGGAGAGAGAGAGAGAAGAGAGAGAGGAGAGAAGAGAGAGGGAGGGAGAGAGAGAGAGTCAGAGAGAGAGAGAAGAGAGAGAGAGAGAGAGAGAGAGAGGGAGAGAGAGAGAGAGAAGAGAGAGAGAGAAGAGAGAGAGAGAGAGAGAGAGAAGAGAGAGAGAGAAGAGAGAGAGAGAGAAGAGAGAGAGGGAGGGGGAGAAAAAGAGAGAGACGTTAACATCAAGTTACTGTTAATATTACACACAGGAGAGTAACTAGAGACAGAGCTGGATGTCTCAGGGTTTCTCAGAGTGGGTTTGTGATTCAGACTGAGGAAGTGGGATATATCTACCTGAGCAAAAGGCGTTACGATCAGGTCATCGCCATGTCTGTAAACACAAACAACAAACTTGTGTCAGAGTGTCATCAACATTTGTTTTCCAAACATCATCCAGTTAGCTCGAGCTCCTGTCATTGTATTCCGATAGCTAGCACTACTGTAACTAATTGTATTCAGCCAGCTAGCATTCCTGTAATTACATTAAGTTAGCTAGGGTTTCTATAATTGCATCCTGTTAGCGACCACTCCAGTAAACGTATTCAGATAATAAGCTAATAATCTTGTAATTGAATCCAGTTAGCGAGCATTCCTGTGATTCTGAATGGTGTCCCGTTTACGTCATTCAAGCCCTGTGTTGCCATACCAGAAACAACAGTCACACACACACACCACATCCAGGGACATAGTCGTTTTGAAAGTAGGTTTCAGTTAGAAAAGGGGCCCCAGTGAACCAATCCCAATTCCCCTAAAATGTGGCCGGTAACTCAGCCACAGTGAACAAATCAGCCGTCATGTGACTTGTTCCAACGGACAATTCACTATGAGCAACGCTCCGATGTGCTCTTGCGTAACCGCTGAACGCACCAACTGCCAACTAGGACATTGGCACAAAGACGTTGGGCTCTAACGAGAACCAGCAGCACTTTCTGACAGGGCAACATACTCCCCCCGTTTCACTTAGTGGTATTTTCTATAGAAACTGGACTTATTGACTGAGTTCTGTCCAGAGGGCGTGTGTGCGTGTGTGTGTGTGTGTGTGTGTGTGTGTGCGTGCCTGTTTGCGTTAATCCATGCGTGTGTGGGCTTACAGTTCGGATGCAATGGAGGAGTTGCGGGACATGGACTTGGGCGACAGGTCGTAGTCGCTGTCTGAGCGGTAGAGGAAGGACTCCCGCCGCTGGTTGTGACCCGGGAAGTTGCTGTGCAGGACCAGGCCCGACCCGGGAGAGGCCTGGGGGTCCAACGGGCTGCAGCTGGCAGACGGGCCATTCTCCACGTCAAAGCTGAAATACACACACACACACACACACACACACACAACAAAAACACGTCATGAACACACACACATACAGGGGAGAGGCTGGCTACAGAGTAAAGAGATAGTAGTATCATATAGTATAGTTGTAGTATAAATCTGGGGAGGCTCGTGGAGGGTAGAACTATCGGAGGACGGGGCTCATTATCACCTATGAAACGGAATTCGCAATGCAGAATGGTATCAAACATCAAACGCATGTCTGATACCGTTCCTCATTCCATTCCATGCATGACAATGAGCCCCGTCCTCCGATTGTTCTACCTCCACTGGCCTCCCCCTGCGGTACACAGCCAGACCAGAGAGAGAGAGAGAGAGAGAGAGAGAGAGAGATGTTGAGAGGACACCGCGAGGACACACAAAGCCCCCCCCCCCCTCCTCTCCCACTGTGTAGATCCTATCAGCAGCTCCTCCACTGGGATCATACAGCATCAGCACACTGTTTACATCATCACAGGACACCTTCCGCTGCCCCCTCCAGCAACACTCGCCACCATGCTACGCAACAGGGCTGACCCAAATCTAGCTTGTCCTTTCTCACATTGTCCCTGTTTCCACAACGATGGTGGATACGTCACCCTCACCAGGCCAGCCTAGTGACACAGGGCAGAGTCTAGCAGAGGACCACGTCACACAGAACAGACTGCATGACCCAGATAACCTCATAGATATACCCAAAGTGGTCCGAAAAGCTAAGCCACTTCTTTAACAATCAGTTTACCAAACACAATTATGGAAAGGATCGTTTGATGTGCCATCACTGGTGTGTAACATACTGTGTATGGAATGTTAACTATCAGAGATGTAATGACTCTTCATGAGAGATCTTCATCTTCTGTGATCACGACACATGCAATCCAAAATGTGAACTGGACCCTCTCGAGGCTGGAGGAGGTAGAAATCGGAGGATTGGGCCTCATGGTGATGCACGGAATGGAATGAGGATATGGAATCAAACACAGGTTCGACCTCCAGCCTCTCCTGAACAGGACATAGTGACACACACTGAAGTTTCAACTGTCACAAACTGACAAGACAATGACATGACACAGACGTTGCTTTTCCAATCAGGAGGAGAGGAGGAGGCGAGGGGGTCTTGACAAACATTCCCGGGAGATTGTTTTTGGTGGAAATTCTCAAGGTTTTCCCAGCTCTAAGGGAAGTGAAACGTGACCCCTGTGACCCCACGCTGCAGGAAGCTGCAGGAAGCAGCAAGGAGCCAAAAGGAGACGCATGACTGCTGCGCACATGAAACAAGTCCTGGATGCCAAACGGACACACAATTAAAACACCCAGACTGATACAGGAAACCAGACAAATGGAGATGTGTGTGTGTGTGTGTGTGTGTGTGTGTGTGTGTGTGACTGCGTATGTGATCACTGTGAGATCAGATGGGAAAAGGCAGTGGTGTGTGTGTGTGTGTGTGTGTGTGCGTGTGTGCGTGTACATTTGTGTGTGTGTGTGTGTGTGTGCGTGTGTACGTGTGTGTATGTGTATCCGTGTCTGTGTTTGTGTGTGTGTGTGTGTGTGTGTATGATCCATGGTTGATTACACCTGTGTCCCCCAGATCATTCCACTGCTGTAATCCTTTATGTGTTAGTCATGTGTATAATTCTAAAGCACACACACACACACACACACACACGCACCAAACAACTGTGTATGACCGTGTAATTCTAAAGCTAATGCCGAGCTAACAGCCCCGTAACGCACCCGGTCCACCAAGCTTCTCTTCTCTTCTCGTCTCAAACAAAAGAGGGCGGCCCTTGACGGAGCAGGCCATTCAACGTGGTCAGCTTTCTCTTAAGAGTCTAAAAGGTTCACACAGCATGGATGTAGATGTGGATGTAAACGTGGCCGAAACAACCACGCAACAACACACATCCTATTTCAGATCAAACAAACGCCTCGGAGCTCCTCGGTCAGCGCCGACGACTACAGGATATACAGACAAGACTGTGTGCGCTGTACGCTCTGTGTGTGTGTGTGTGTGTGTGTGGGGGGGGGGGGGTTTGTGTGTGTGTTTGTGGTGTGAGCGATCGATAAGCCATCTCATGATAAGCCAATCGTAAGGTTAAGGAGGTTTCGGGAGGTTACTGAGGTAACGTACGCTATAAGGTCTCAGAAACACATGGCAATCCGTACCACCCCCCCCCCCCCTTTAAGTAAACAGGCAGCAAAATGTCAATGCTGTTTGTTAAGTGTGTGGCACTGGAAAAACCACTGCCACTTATACTGTACCTGTGATACAGTGGGTTTCTGGGAAACGTAGTGGTCTGGCTGAAACTGAACTATTGATGCTATTGGCTTGGAGTGGAGGAGGATCACGGTGGTCCTGTCTGTGTGGCTCAGTTGGAAGACATTCAGTTTGTGGGTTTGAGTCCGACTGGGACCCTAGGCAGTATGGCATTGACAAATGGACAGCAGGTGCACCGGAATGTTCCCTGTGTGAGTGTGAGACCCAGTACTTTATTGACACGACACTCTTGAGAGGTTGCTCATTACAAGCATTTCTTATTTATTTATTTTATTTTGGCATTAAGCTGATGCCTTTATCCAAAGCAACTTACAACGATTTGTCTAAGTAAGTGAATCATCTATCCATCAGTCATCGCCAGAAAAACTAATCTATGCTAAAACTCATAATGCTAGAATTATTAATTTGTTATGTTTTTTTGTATTTATTTTTGTATTTATGTTATTTTGTATTTATTCATTTATTTAATTTAATTTATTTACAGTGGAGAAACTGTACAGGGGGGTAGAGGGGATGAAGAGGTCTTATTGTACTGTTTACATCTGTATCCTGTGCATAATGATAACTACACTTTGATTTGATTTCTTTCATTTCCAGCATCGCCCCATCAAACCCTGAGGACGTAGACTAGCATTTAGCCTTTCAAATGTACTGGACATCTTTACACCAAAGTCTGAGGATTTAGCCTCGCATGTATCCCGTCAAATGTACTGGACATCAAAGTCTGAGGACTTAGCAGAGCATTTAGTCTTGTATATTACTCCCTAAAGAGAGCTGGACATCTGCCACGTATGATAAAACTGGAAGCCTGGAAAACAAGAAACAGAGGAGTCCTAAGTCCTAATTAGGAAGAGTTTCTAAAGACAGGGATGAAAACAGGAGATGCGGTGTTTAACCAACATGTTCAGTGACACGCCAGCAAAGGGCCAACTCCCGTATTGCAGGGATTAAATCATAATGCGATTTCTGGAATGTCAGGATTATACTCAAATCAGAAAGTCCCACTATGATTTGCCAACATGAGCTTGGGCTAAAAGGGTCACCACGTCATCTAGTCCAGTGACATACGTGTGTGTGTGTGTGTGTGTGTGTGTGTGTGTGTGTACGCCACTGACTCAGACACTTACACAGCCAGGGAACAGTAGGGAACACCAGCTCAACTGACAATGGAGAGAGAACATAACACAGCCTCCCATGGTGCAGCAGGGCGGGGCTTAGAGGGAGCAGGGCGGAGCCATGTCCAGCCTGGTCCCCTGTTCTGCAAAAGCAATCAGGAAGTGATCCCTCTGACCTCTGGGCGACCTACGCCACCATGGATACGTCCTGTTCCCATGACGCTGCCGAATTATCCCGCCTCAATAACAGCTCTACGTGGAGGGGAGAGGCGCTACCATGGCAACCAGGAGAGAGAGAGAAAAGGAGAGAGAGAGAGAGAAGTAGAGAGAGAAAGGGAAAGAGTGAAAGAAATGAATTGGGTGTTTTTGAGTGTGATGAAAGCCAGTCTGGCTGAGTGTGTGTGCGTGCGTGTGTGTGCTTGTGTGTGTGCGTATGTGTGTGTGATTGCTGATGGCCTGATGGGAAGAGACAGGGGTGTGTGTGTGTGTGTGTGTGTGTGCGTGTGTGTGTGTGTGTGTGTGTGTGTGTGTGTGTGTGTGTGTGTGTGTGTGATTGCTGAAGGCCTGATGGGAAGAGGCCCGGTGTGTGTTTGTGTATGTGTGCTGTGCAGACATGTCTAAAACAGCTCCTCGTCCTGTGACGTCAAGAGGTGTAACCATGACGACAACTGTCTGTCTGCATTACCAGACAGAGGCTTCCACTGTCATGATAAGAGTCGGAGGAAAAGAGTCAGACACACACACACACTGTGTTCACACACTCGTCACTGTCATGGCTCTTATTAGGAACGTTCAAACGCTCAAGGCAAAACATGAAATTGGATGGAAAGAAGGGAAAATGTCTGGGTCGGTCCCAGCATGTTTTCCAAAAGGTTAGTCTTCCCTACATGGATCTGGTGGTCGGAGGGATGTCACTCAAACCCATCCTTTTCAAAAGCCAGTCCTAAAACGGGACAGAAGCACATGCCTCACCAGCAGAACCGATGTTTAATTTTTGTGTTGAAATGTGTCTAGTATGTGTCTAAGACTACGTAGAGGGAGCAGAGGCTGACAGCGATGTATCGTATTAAAATAACACGCCACTAAACATGTGCTCAGGACATTTATGGATAACAAGAAACAAAGCAATACTAACGGTCATTTCAAGCACTCTGCTTTCATTCAGAGACTTGGGGAGACAACGGGAGAGAGAGAGAGAGAGAGAGAGAGAGAGAGAGAGAGAGAGAGAGAGAGAGAGAGAGAGAGAGAGAGAGAGAGAGAGAGAGAGAGAGAGAGAGAGAGAGACAGTCCATGGTGGAGCTGTGAGAATAAACATAACTTGCTTTAAATGACATTCCATGGGCTGGCAAATTGCAGTGTGGGATGATTTTCCATTACATTCTCTGGGCTACATACTTGTAAGTAAAGTTAATGTTAAGGTCAAACTCTGCAGCCTTTCCATACTACGTGTGTGTGTGTGTGTGTGTGTGTGTGTGTGTGTGTGTGCACGTGCATCTATATGTGTGTGTGTCTGTGTTTATGTGCGCGTGCATCCGTGCGCGTCTGTGTTTGTGTGTGTGAGTACACATTTACATTACATTTGACATTTAGCAGATGCGTTTATCCAAAGCGACTTACAACAAATACTTTGTTTAAGTAAGTGAATCGTCTATACATCAGTCATCATCATAAGAACAAACAATCTATGCTAGGACCAGGGGCCATTGGCAGTCACAATGCTAGAAGAAGGAATAATTACTTTGTGTACGTGGTATGTATGTGTGTGTGTGTGTGTGTGTATGTGTGTGTGTTTGTCTGTCTGTCTGTCTACAATACAATACAACTTTCTCTGACCAAAATGTAGTTAACCACAACTCATGACCACTCAAGACAGTCACCCATTATAAACCATGGCCACAAACCACCAGAGACCTCTCCCTCCCTCGCTCCCTCCCTCCTTCCTTCACTCACATAGTCATCCTCAACCCAATGTTCAACTATAGCCATGACAACTCATACACAGTACACCAGGGGGGGAGGCTGGTGGAGGTAGAAATCGGAGGACGGGCTCATTGTAATGCATGGCACGGACAAACACTTGTCAAGCACTTTCCACACATTACAAAGAGCCCGTCCTCCGGATTTCTACCTTTACCAGCCTCCCCTGGTATACTGCCTATCCAGGACTATAGTGGGATCCAGTGCTACACCAACACACCCCTGAAACACATGATGCCATTCCGCTGGTACACAGCACCTGACCTTTTCAGCATAGTGCTCAGCGTTAGGTCAACAGTTCAGCGATCCTTGTTATTGAGACAGTCCAAATATTTGACGAACGCGTCTCTCGGGGGATTATCTGTGTTGGCATTGGATTGGAGAGGAGTCCAAACACCCTGTCTATGGTCATAAACTATACACACACACACACACACACACACACACACACACACACACACACACACTCATTCACTCATAGATACTGTATGTGCAGTGCACATGGCCACAAAACAAACTGGAGGTACTACACAACACATGGCAATGTCACAGACACATCATACAACAAACACACACACACCCACCCCACACACACACACACACACACCAACTGTCTGTGTAGATCTTTCCACTTCCACATGCTGCAGTACAGTACTTTCCACAGGAAGCCTTGTGTCTTTTAGGTGAGGCTGCGGTGGATGAACTTCCCCCCTGACCCTGGGCCCTGGAGCTCTGCAGCCTGGACCTAGACCCAGCCCAGCCCAGCCCCAGTCCAGACCACTCACTGAACTCATATTGGTTTGAACCCGTCCTAACTGCAGTCCTAACAACAACAACAACAACAACAACAGCAGCAGCAGCAGCAGCAACAAGAACAGCCGTTCGGATTCTAGAACATGGGGGAGATTATTTTGGGGGCAGATTAGGACATCATGTGATCATGCTGGTTGCTGTTCACTTCATAGAAGAAGAAGAAACTCATTTATTAACAATACACATAGGTCTGACGACGCTTTGGTTCTGATGATCCATAACAATAAATCACCCGCCACAGATCCACTCAAAACGTATACGGTTATACGGTTTATGAACAATACTCAGCCTCCATATACGGCGCCTGCTCATGTCACGTAAATGGACGGCAGGTAGCCTAGAGGTTAGAGAGGCCGGCTAGCAATTGGAACGTCGCTGGTTCGATCCCCGCCTCAGGAGGGAGCTGCATGTGAGCTGGTGACTAGAGGGCTGCTGGCATCATATCTAAGGGTGCCTACCACTGCCGTTGTGCCCTTGAGCAAGGCCCTTAACCCCTAATTGCTCCAGGGGCGCTGACTATGGTTGACCCTGTGCTTAGAGCAGAAAATACATTTCGTCGTACTCGTAATCTATTCTAAAACAACCAGCAGCCCAAAAGCACTGGGGAGGAGAGCTGTCACACGCTAGAATAAACACTAGGCTGATATGAAACGTATGAAGTGCTAATAAAAGTCCCAGGAAGGGATCACAAAAAACGTCACCCCATGTCCTACATTTGGGAATCTGAATTAGCGCAGGTAGGCTAAGCATCTAGGGAGAGAGAGGGAGAGAGAGGGAGAGAGAGAGAGAGAACACCACAGCTGGACCTGAGGCTTTCAACAACACAGCAGTGTCTTTAAATAGACTCTCACACCACCAATCTGGACAGTCATGCAACGCACACGTGCGCACACTCTTAGGTGCAGCGATGCACAGTCGTAGGTACACATATGTGCTGACACACACACACACACACACACACACAAACGTATGCGCACGCACGCACATGTGCAGACATACACACACACACACACAAACATGTACACACACGTACGCACACATGCACACACACACACACACACACACACACACACACACACACACACACACAATGTAAAGAGAGGGATCATGACCCTCTTAAACACACACTGGAAATTAAACATGAAACATGATGACCATGGGAAAGAGTAACCAAAAATAAAGTGAGAGAGGGAGAGAGAGGGAGAGAGAGAGAGAAAGATATGCGTGACAAAAAAACTAAATTCAGAGAGCGGGATAGAGGCTCAGTCCGGGAAGATAAACTGAAGTGAAAGGGTAAAAACAACACATCACAACAGCTCCACCCTGCATACACTACCGTGACCATGAGAAAAGCTGTAGAACAGAGAGAAAGAGAGAAGGACATGTAGGGTTAGGGTTAGTAGGGTATGGATGAGAGAGGTAGAGGTAGAGAGAGAGAGAGGGATAAGGAGGATGAGAGAGGTAGAGACAGAGGGATGGAGGAGGAGTAGGAGGAGGAGGGAGGTAGAGGTCGGGGGGTTCCGTGGCCGGTGTCTGACCTGTGTCTCTGGCTGCTGGCGTGGAGTTTCTTGATAACCTCCTCGCTGAAGTCAAAGTGGACCCTGCCTCTGTGACAGGGCGACCGCCGATACATCGCCCCAAACACCGCCGCCGCTCGCCAGCACCATCAAACACACAATCTTCACACACTCCTCACATCTCCCCACACCCAGTCACACCTCCAGTAACTATCATCACACACACACACACACACACACACACACACACACACACACATACAGCCACAATCCACAACCCATCAATTAAATAAATAATCACTATTCACTATCAATCACACATGATTAAGCATAACTCATATCTCTAAAAACACAACTCACAACGCCTCAAACCCAACAAACACATCAGCCATAAACCTCCAGCAGGCAAGCACACAACCACCATTCACCAGGACTCTCGTGACTCCTTTGGCTATCGGACTCTCTTTACCTCTAAGACACACACACACACACACTCTCTCTCTCTCTCTCTCTCTCTCTCTCTCTCTCTCTCTCTCTCTCTCTCTCTGTGTGTGTTGAGCGCAGCTCTCCCAGTCCCAGCCTGTACTTCCTCCTCCTGGTGTGTGGCGCTCCGCTCCGCTCTCCTCCCCAGCCCCGGCCACGCTAGGGCAGGGCAGCCGCCAAGACCTGGAGCGGACCTCCCCGGAAGGGACTCACTACTGTACTGTTCACAAGGACACAAGGCTTCCACTCAGAGGATGGAGAGAGAGAACCGGCTGTGTTCTATGTCTCATTATATGTGTGTCTCATGTCCAAATGTCCGAACCGTACTGTAGCAGCATGCAGGTCTCACACACACACGCACACACACACACACACACGCACACAGACACACACACGCACATGCACACACACTCTATTGTCGGCCTCAGGCCTAGAGAGCACATTTTCTAGCCACACATCTACGACGATTGAACCTACAACATAAAATAATGGCTCACAAACACACACATGCATGCATACACACAAACAAAAAAGACAAAACACACACACACACACACATAAATATCCAGAATGATGCCTTGCTTGCGGCAGTGTAGTGTGTATACTGTATGAAGGTCTACCTTAACTGTACCAGTGTGTATCTGTGTGGCTGGGAGTGGGCAGCTGGCACACAGACAGGGGGGCACTTTGCCTGGCATGGAGGAGGGGATACCCAGCAGATGCTAATGACAGCCTGCCTCTCTGAGGAAGCATTCTAAGCGATTGAAAAAACTGTCAGTTATGCATAAAAGTATAAGCCTTATCTGCGATATCAGTATGGAACTCAAGGGAGGCTGGTGGAGGTAGAAATCGAAAGACGGGCTAATTGTAATGCACATTGATACCATTCCTCATTGCATTACATGCTTTACAATGCGCCCGTCCACTGATTTCTACCTCTAACAGCCTCCCCTGATATTAAACGGACACAAGCTGGGGTCTGAGTGACAAACACCTCCCAGGGACCAGCAGTGAGAAAACTGAGCGGGGTAACATTTTATTTGGATAGTGACAAATAGATGTTAATAATAGATGTTCAGTAAATGACTGTCAACCACCAACACAACTGCAACCTTAGCAAGCTGTTTGTGATTGGCCACAACATGCATGAATAATTAAGAATATTTACCAAAAATGTTTTTGGGTAAGTACCCCGTGAAGCCCCTGAAGGGGATTATCCAAATAAAGTGGTGACCCAAAACAGAAGTGTTTACCAAAGCCCTGGTTCCCAGTCGTCTCGGCCAAATGCAACAGTGGCATTGGTGACCCTTGACCTGGAGGGTTGATGTGAAGTAGGGGTTAGTGAGAGATGAGGGGTGCAGTGTGGGGGGTTACTCAGAGAGGGGGTGGGGGTGTCAGGGGGGTGTGGGGGTAGTAGGGGGCACACCCCTACATTCCTGTATGTATGTGTGTCACTAAGTCAGCATTGTCCTGGTTCTGGTAAACGGTGTCCACGCATCCGGCTTCTGGGGTTTAGCCATGCCACCCGTCATTAGTCACGCTGGCTGGTCTGCCCCCTAACTGCAGGGGGTGGGGTAAAGGGTCATGGAATAATCAACAGCTACAGCTAGCTACCTCCTCTGAGTCATCCCCCAATGGCAGCCACCTCCAGATGAGCGCCACCCCCCCCCCTTTCATATCGAAGCACATCAGTGGAGGCAGGTGAAGGTAGAAAATCAGGAGGAGGACAGGCTCATTTGAACGCTCTGCATGGAATGAGGAGAGGTATCAAATTGGAGGACAGACTGTTTGATTCCATTCCTCATTCCATTCGGATTTCTATCTCCACCAGCCCTCCCCTGGTGGACAAAGAGGGAATTAAAAAATTCCACTTCTGAGAACACGTGGACTCAAAGGGGAGCTGGGCCCTCATGACAAAACAATGGCATTTCGTAGAATTGCAATGCCAGAAACGCCATGCTAAAATTGCCACTGAAGGGGATATGAGAGAGTGACATTTACCTTGACGGTATGAGAGAGTGACCCTGTGTCGGTATGATTCATAACGGTGACCCAGATGCAGCTCTTTCTGAGAGCTTAGTGAATGGCCCACGAAGAGAGAGGAGCGGGTGGATAGGGTGACTCACTAGGGTCAACGGTATCGCCGTGACATGACTACACTTCCCCTTGCTTTCTAAGAAATGACGATGGACGATCACGAGAAGTCGTTAGGATGGATGGATGGAAAAGAGAGTGAGAGAGAGAGAGGGGGGGAAGTGAAAGAGAAAGATAGGAGAGAGAGAGAGAGAGAGAGAGAGAGAGAGAAGGAGGGAGGAGGAGAGAAGATGGGGAAGTGGAGGATGTTGTGGCCAGGGGGAGTGAGGCCCTGTGCCGTGAGAGTGTGAGGGTGTGTGAGAAGGCTGTGATGACAACGGTTCAGTGACCTTCCTGTCTTTGACCACACCCCCCCAGAGCCAACACACAGCGGGTGACGTCACTGGTCACAAGTGCAGCCAGCATTAACCTCCCCGACATATTATATTGGCTGTATATAATAATATAATACTGCTCCCCGATGAGTCAAAGAGAGTTCAGGGTCAAGGGCGTAGGGGAAGAAACTAGCATGACGCTGCTAACTTAGTAGTTATGCACATAATCTGGAGTTGTCAGGCTTATTGTCTATAAGAGACTAAGAGACTATTATCTGTAAGAGAACCATATCACCATGTACTCCAAAATACCACATTATTCTCCAGATATCACAAAATGATATGGAATATCGGCCCAACCCTATAAGACAGTTGTAGGTTAGCACAATAGCTTTTGGGCTCTTCTGCTCTGTTGAGGTACTAGCTTCTCTATGGGTGAATCAGTACAGGCTAGCGGAGGTAGAAATCAGAGGACGGGCTCATCGTAAAGCATGGAACGCATGGAACATGTGTGTTCGATACCATTCCTCATTCCATTCCATACATTACAATGAGCCTGTCCTCCGATTTCTACCTCTTCCACTTATCCAAATAGTAATATATAAAAAATAGCAGATGCCTTTACCCAAATCTACTTAGAGTGCAGTGAGTGCATAAGATTCTTAGCATACATATGCTCCCTGTAATTGCTTCATTTTGTTAAAGTGATTCAGCAGAGCCAACGGATGAGACAGATCAACACGACCACAACGACCCTGTCCTGACGTGAATGCGTAACCTAACTGTTCGCACTAGAGGGCGCCAGACTTCCAGTTTTAGAACCTCTCTGAGAAAAAGAAGGTGTTGTCTGACTGTGTCCACTAGATGGCGATCTACAACCACAGTACGCGGTAGTATTCTCTTCACACTCTAACTAGGCTAGCCGAGCAGGGTAGCTCCGTCACATTAACACGGCATGACACCTAACGGAAGATAATGGAGTTGACGGATACGACCACAGTGGCCCATATACGGGGCTGACACAGAACGTCCGTTGTCATTCATTTATTCATTCATTCCATTGCTTATGTTATTCCCACTATCGTGTTACTGTGTTTTACGGCAGGATAGGCTGGTAGAGGTAGAAATCGAAGGAAGGAAGGAGGAATCGTGGTCCGAATTCTACCTTCACCAGCCTCCCCTGGACTTTGTACACTTGATATATATTCCCCACAACAATCTTTTATTGTTTCAACCGTAGAGGAGTATTAGTGTGAGGTGGTGTTTCTATTTTTAGGCAAAACGGCACGATGGTGTAAATGATTGAGTGTGTCAGGGGGATTCGGGGAAAAAGAGCCCATCTGTGTCTGGATAGGTCACCGGCACGGCATGCACGCACTCGTGACACACACACATCACCGCTGATGTGAACGCACCCTGTCATCAAATCATACCAGCTTGCGAGATCAAAATATCTGAGTCAGCCTCGGAGAGCTACTGAAATATACATTCAAACATGACAGGGAGAGATGGGAGGAGAGTCGGGGGGGAAGGGAGGGGGGGGGGAAGAGGGATAAAAAGGGGGGGATAAAAAAGATCAAAAGAGAGGCTTAGCAGAGAGAGAAAGAGAAACAGAGAGATAGAGAGAGAGGAGGAGAGAGCCAGTGTGCTAGAGAACTAGGTCCTATGAGTCATGCTCTGGACTGGTGCTGGGGCTAGGGATGAGGCTGGGGCTGGGAGTGGGGTTGAGGCTGAGGCTGGGGCTAGGGAGGAGGCTGGGGCTAGGGATGAGGCTGGGGATGAGGCTGGGGATGAGGCTGGGGATGAGGCTGGGGCTAGGGATGAGGCTGGGGATGAGGCTGGGGATGAGGCTGGGGCTAGGGATGAGGCTGGGGATGAGGCTGGGGCTAGGGATGAGGCTGGGGATGAGGCTGGGGATGAGGCTGGGGCTAGGGATGAGGCTGGGGCTGGGAGTGGGGTTGAGGCTGAGGCTGGGGCTGGGGCTGGGGAGGAGGCTGGGGCTGAGGCTGGGGCTGGGAGTGGGGTTGAGGCTGAGGCTGGGGCTAGGGATGAGGCTGGGGCTAGGGATGAGGCTGGTGCTGAGGCTGGGGCTAGGGATGAGGCTGGGGCTAGGGATGAGGCTGGGGAGGAGGCTGGGACTGGGGGTGGGGCTGAGGCTGGTGCTGGGGATGAAGCTGGGGATGAAGCTGGGGTAGGGGATGAGTCTGGGGATGAGTCTGGGGATGAGTCTGGGGCTAGGGATGAGGCTGGGGCTAGGGATGAGGCTGGGGCTAGGGATGAGGCTGGGGCTTAGGGATGAGGCTGGTGCTGAGGCTGGGGCTAGGGATGAGGCTGGGGAGGAGGCTGGGGGTGGGGCTGAGGCTGGTGCTGGGGATGAAGCTGGGGTAGGGGATGAGTCTGGGGATGAGTCTGGGGATGAGTCTGGGGTAGGGGTGGGAATCCAGAACTGGTTGCAGTTGAGAACTGGCACCAAATTGTTCGATGCATCGGAATCATATGCCTCTGAGGTTATCGATTCCTCTTATCGATGCGGCATGTTTTGCGCTGACAGTTGCACATTGCAAAAACCTGTGCGTCATAATGACGTCAAACTCTGAAACTTGCAACAAGGAGTCATGGCGGAGTCTAGAAATAAACGGTCCAAAGCGTGGCTTCACAAAGAAAGATTACAACATTGCTACTTGTAACATCTGTAAAATGATCAATTCAAGTAAGGGTGGAAACACCAGCATTATGTTAAGACATCTTTCAACGCAACATGGGCTAAAATTACAGGAATGCAATGTTTTTTACACTCTATGCACGAGTGGCACTGCTTCCCAAGTGAGCAACACGTCCGTTACTGAGGGTAAATATGCTAATAATATTAACGCCACGCAGGCAGGCTTAGCAGACTTTTTCTTTGACTAAGAAAGCCTAAATGAAAACCGAATGCTGTACAATTATTCTCTCTAGTGGTGGCAGAAGAGAGACACACTGCCCCTGTTGTCAGATCTTGCCCAAACATATTTGTGCGTAGGGCTGGGTATCGCCACTGATTTCCCAAAAAGATTCGATTCCGATTCACAGCTCCCGATTCGATTCGATTCCGATTCGATTTAGTTACAATATCAATTTTCCTTGAATATGAAGAGATTCTCAGAACTAATGCTATAAATGGTTCAAGGAACCCTATAACATGTAGCATTGTTAAACATATAAATGTTTACATTAAGAATTGACTCCAAAGCAGTTACATGAATGTACTTCTTATTGGAACATAAATGAACATCATTGACCAACATTTTGCTAAATCAGACATTACAAAAAGTGCTTTTTAACGTGCTTTACTGCAGCCAGTGTAAATAAAGGGGCTACAAACATAGCCTATCGGTAAACAAGACATCACATATCCCTCAGGACTGTCTCAAATAGCTTATTTGCATAATATATATACAGTATATATATATATATACAAAATAAAAATATGCAAAACTCAAACGAAAATAGTGCAATAGATGAGGGTATATTGGGGAACAAAAAAACACATTGTAAACCATAATGTCCATGAAACTAAAGCCCTTCATTACTGCTTTCTCACTTTTTGGAGATTGGAAGATTTTATTCAGGAATAAACATAATTGGAAAATCAATGATTATTAAAATACTGTAGTATACAGTAACAATAAGTTAGTGGAAACACCACAAATCTACGGAACCACTTATTGAGGCATCACCCTGACGTGAAACATGGAAAAGAGGATCCGAAACAAGCCTCGCTGATAAAGTGGCAAGTGACTGTCAGGTATGAGTCCATTGCTCTGGATGTCCAGCTGTCACACGTTATGGCAACTCTCTCTGCTGGCTGGAGTGAAGTTGCGATGTCACGTTTCACCTGCGCGGACATGTCTGGGACTATCACTTCACTCAACTGTTTGCGTGTCGGTAACACGTAGCGTGGTTCTAGTACACTGACGACACTGACGACGCTGTAGTAATTTGTTGGGCACGCGGAGAATTTGATTGTAATTTGCAACCAAACGTCTTTATCAGCGAGACTTGTTTCGGATCCGCTTTTCCATGTTTCACGTCAGGGTGATGCCTCAATAAGTGGTTCCGTAGATTTGTGGTGTTTCCACTAAATTTAACCTCCACTGCGCACAGCTTGCATATGGCTTTGCTTTTGTCCTGCTCATCTCTATCGTCATAATTTTTACATCCAAAATGCACCCAGACATCTGCCTTTAAGCCTGGTCGTTGCGTGAGATATGATAAATTTTTGTAGCGCGAGATCTGGCCACGAGATCTCGTTGCGGGTTGAAGCTGCAAGCAGAAAAAACAACAACAACAACAACAACAACAACAACAACAAAAAAAAAAACATGAAAGATCGATCTCGGGATTTATGAATCGATAATCGCTCATTCAATGAAGATCGATTCAGAATCGGGAAATCGATTTTTTGAACCCAGCCCTATTGCGCGTTCAGGCGTCCTCAACCCCATCTGAGAGGGTGTTCACCACAGCTGGAGACACCATTAACCCAGTGAGATCTAGGATCCTCCCAGAGAATGCAGGCATGCACATCTTTCTGCAGAAGAATTGGTTTTATATTTCTTTTACAAAGTTATATCGTTTTTATACGGTTTTATATTGAACCGTACGGTTCGCCATCCAATACGCACTAGTGAACTGTCGGTTTTTCGGTTTATGCTCCTTCCATTGAAAGTCAGAGGTCGAGAACCGTGGGCCAACGGAACCATTCCACCCCTACTGCGTTCAGAGATTTGAGATAATAAAACAGCTGCGTAAGATGCTGAAAACCTGTGTAGGCCTACCTTTTTTTCCACACAGAAAATTAACACTAGAATAGCCGTGAGCTGTGAGTAAAGAAAAATGTTATATCTTTGCAAAATGTCTAATTTCAGGACCCTCCTTTCATGACTTTTCCTAGATATGTGCATTCTGTGTTGGAAGCAGGCTAAATTACAAGAAGCCAACTAGTGGTCGTTGTGTGTAAATAGCAGCTTGAGCATTGTAAAGAGGCGACTCTTTTAGTAAGTAAAAAAGGCATGGCTGTTCTAGTGTTAATGCTGGGGCTGGGGTTGAGGCTGTGGCTGGGAGCTGGGTGTGGTGCTCTGGGCTGGGGCTCTGGACTGGGAGTGGTGCTTTGGACTGGGCGTGGGGTTCTGGGCTGGGGCTCTGGGCTCTGGGCTGGGGCTATGGACTAGGAGTGGGGCTCTGGACTGGGAGTGGGGCTTTGGACCGGGAGTGGGGCTCTGGACTAGGAGTGGGGCTCTGGACTAGGAGTGGGGCTCTGGGCTGGGAGTGGGGCTCTGGACTGCAGGCTTGCAGGGCTTGCAGGGCTGGT
>NC_137674.1:98603479-98615979 GCF_963989245.1 Nansenia antarctica | reverse complement strand
AGCTACACTCTTAAACACTGCATGTGAGATGGAGTGATCAGCAGCGGGGGGGGGGACAGGCAAGCTTCCCTTGTCGTTTCAGCTCAGTCCAGTGTTGACGTCGACGTTGCTGCTGCGCCGACATGAGATGACCACGGGCGTTGGTAGGTGGGAGTTCGTGCTCTGTTCCACAGATGTTGAGGGTTGCCCTCACAGATACGTTAGGGTCAGAGATGATCTCATCAGAGACACACACAGTCTCTGAGTTTGGCCCCACCCACTCCAGGGCCAGGTTTGGACCAGCCGCATAGGTCATTCAAGTCCGGGCCAGTCAGACCACACCCCGAATCCTGGGGAGCGACTGTCCAGCTTCCCGCTGGGTTTCCTCCTGTAGCCCGGGACGCTTGGGTCCGACACCCGCGCCAGGGGAACCGTGCGCCTCTGCAGGTCCAGGAGCAGAGAGGCTCTGGCCTGCTCTCTGACGTGCTGGTCGTCACTGTTCAGCATGTTGAGAAGATGGCTGAGCCTTGTGGCAATGTAAGTCCATTCAACGTTGGGAACACCCAGCCCACCCGCCTGCTTGGTGTGAAATAAGATATCCCGTGTGGTACGGGTGTTTAGTTCAGTCCGTTGTCTCACCATGCGTACGGTCTTATTATTCATTTCACAAAGAAACTTTGCGAGAAATATGTACATTGGGGAACAAGTGCTGAACCTTAACCAGTGCTATCTGTCTGACTGCTTCTAGTGGCAGGGGGATGCATTCATTAAATCTAAACTGGTGGAATAATCAGAGATCATTTCATCGACTTGCTGTTTCCATTCACCTGTCACATTGAATGTATGTCCCAGATAAGTATTATGTCTCATGATGTGAATAGACTCTCAGTGGCTCGTTATTAACTGTAAACATGGGGATGGTGTCTGATTTAGCCTGATACCAGCGGTTTCCCCCCGCTCCGCCTCTCATAAAAAACGGCACATTTTGAATCGTTGTCCTCTAATCCAGACCACTCCAAAAAGGAGTCAGTTCTGGAGAACATGGTGTTAATGACATCCTCCTGCCTGGAGGCTATTACTACGTCATCTGCATACCCCTGGACGGGGGTTAGGGGAAATGACATTTAGGGGAGCACATCTACAAAGCCACTTTAACCACTGGTTAGGGGGTAGTGGTGGTCTAGACTCTAGTGGATAGTGAGTTGGACTTGTGATCGGAAGGTTGTGAGTTCAAATCCCGCCTGAAACCACACCACTACTAGTGTGCCCTTGAGTAAGGCACTTAGCCCTCCAGGGGGAATGTCCCTGTAATTCGTAATTGTAAGTCGCTTTGGATAAAGGCGTCTGCTAAATGGCAAAACTAATTAATTAATTGGTTGATAGCGAGTACAAAGTTTACTGTACTCCATGGACAGCTTGTCTTTATACCAACTTGGAGTGGGATTGGGTTGGTGAGCTGTTTGCCACAAATCACACACACACACACACACACACACACACACACACCCACACACACACACACACACACCCACACACACACACACACACACACACACACACACCTCTGTAACTGAACGTCTGGTCTGGGTAGACGTGTAGAGTGACAAAGACTGTTCTTCTATTGTTTATCTACTTTTCTTTTTCCCCAAACTAGGCTAAAATAAGTCACTGGGGGCGGGTATGTCTTCTCCTCACAGATCTGGATGTTCGCCAGAGCACCCAATAGTGAATAGTCTATGTATTAGAGCTCACAGAGACTCAGTCATACGTAATACTGTAGTACACACAGAAATACTATAGTATACACACACCTACTATAGTATACACAGAAATGGAGGCTGGTGGAGGTAGAAATTGGAGGACGGGCTCATTGTTATCTATGCCCTCCATCAGCCTCACCTCACACCTCAAAACCACTATCACATGTCATACTTCAAACTAAAATGCAAAGATATTCCTCACAATGTCAGGAAATGCAAATACAATATTATATTTACATATATAATATAATATAGAAGCAGTCAAGAGAGGAATGCAAATGTGTTTGTGTACTGTACTGTACTGTAGCTCTCTCAACAGTGGAGAGCACTCACTCAAGTCCCAGGGAGAGGCGAGAGAGAGAGAGAGAGAGAGAGAGAGAGAGAGAGAGAGAGAGAGAGAGAGAGAGAGAGAGAGAGAGAGAGAGGAGAGTAGAAACATAGAGAGGAGAGAGAGTAGAGACAGAGAGGAGAGAGAGAGTAGAGTGTGTAGAGAGAGAGGGAGAGAGAGGAGAGAGAGTAGAAACAGAGAGAGGAGAGAGAGAGTGTAGAGAGTAGAGAGAGAGAGAGAGAGAGAGAGAGAGAGAGAGAGAGAGAGAGAGAGAGAGAGAGCTGATGACAACAGACTCACCTGACCTACGGAGAACCTGGGGGTCCAAAGGTGTCATGTGTCATGTGATGGCGATAACATCAGTGGTGACGCATGGCCATTGTAGGGGTTTGTGAGTGTGTGAGTGTGTGTGTGTGTGTGTGTGTGCGTGTGTGTGTGTGTGTGTAGGCTCCTCTTCCCCCTGTCCCAGTGAGTCATGAGGACATCCAACAGAGCCCTCAGGGTTCAGATCACCTCATACAAACACATTGCCGTCACATGACACATGACACCTTTGGACCCCCAGGTTCTCCGACCTCATGACGACACACACACACACACACACACACACCCACCCACCCACGCATACACTGTACTAGGAGCCCTGACGGGGACAAGGGATGATTCATGTTGCAGAGTGGCTGTGAGGGACGGCCTGGCCTGCTGTACTGTAAGGGACGTCCAGGACTCCTGACGGGAGACTCAACTGTCAGCGGCGTCAGCAGCACTGGAGGACAGGCCTCTACTGTGTACCAGGAGAGGCTGGCAGGGGGCAGAGGACGGGCTCATTGTAATGCACAACATGTTTCCTACCATTCACACACAACCCTGTTTTGATACCGTTCACACGCAACGTGTTTGATACCATTCGATGAGCCCGTCCTCTGATTTCTACCTCCACCAGCCTCCCCCTCCCACTCTTCTCTCCTCTCTTACCCTTCAAGAGTCCTCCCCCTCTCCCCCTCTCCTCCTCCCCAACTCTGCTGTATTATTGAGGAGGGAAGGAAGGGGGGGAGTGACTGGTCGCCTTCAAAAACGGAGCTCCAGCACTTCTAAAGTGATGAGTTACCGTCGTGAGAAACCACGGAAAAATGTTGTCGTTCTTTTAGGCGAGCCTTGATGCATGAGCGTTGGCTTGTGAAAGGAGACGCTGGGAGAGATTTGTGAGTCGCGGGCTGATGATTGGGGAGGTCTGGAGTTATGTAGCAAAGAGTGAGAGTGATGCTTCGGTCTCCTCCCGTCTCCTTTCGGAACGCTACGCTTCACATCGCTCCGGCGAAAGACGCATCTGAGACATGGCGTGATGATATATTCTGACGCACCAGAACCCTGGGAGAGGAGGAGGGAGGGAGGGAGGGAGAGAGGGAAGGAGACAGAGAGAGAGAGAGAGAGAGAGAGAGAGAGAGAGAGAGAGAGAGAGAAAGAGAGAGAAAGAGATCGCAACTCTTCTCAAGTGAAGCCAGTGCTGAGTCACAGTGGAATCTGACTCTGGCACAGGATTGTGCGAGTTTTCTTCCTTAATTTAATCCTAGCATTTGCTCTGATGACTTATTAACAATTTTGCTCTGATGACTTATTAACAATTAACTGGGAAACAGCTTGCCAGGCAGCGCCACTTAATAAGGCAGTATCTCTCTCTCTTTCTCTCTTCTCTCTCTCTATCATTATCGCTCTCTTTATCTGGATCTCTTCTCCCTCCCTCTCCCTCTCGCTCTCTCTGCTCTCTGCTGTCATTAGAGTGGGACGGCTGGGAGGGTGTGTCCCAGGCTGATGATGATGACAGACAGACTGACTTGACTGCGAGTGCATTGCCCTCCTGGGACTCATTGAGGTGATGAAATGACTAGGCTCTCCAGAAGGCCGCCCCGAGGACCCTGTAATTAAACGTCTCATCTCTATCTTCTCCCTAAGTAGGAGGAAATGGAGACGGCTTCCTCGTTCCTCCACAAGGCCCCACAGCTAACCGCCACGTCTATTTATAGCGGATGCGAGGACGTGTATTTGCTTCCTGTTCCCTCGGCCCCTGTCGCTGCCCCCGATGTACTGTAGTACCCTTCCTCTTGTATCTGTGAGTTAGAGGACTGATCGGCTCTCTCACTTGTGTTGGGAGCTTGGGTTCAGGGGGTAGTAAGACTGTATGGGACTGATCTGCTGCCCAGCAACACCACCGTTATCATTACGGTCTTTATCACCACCATCATCATCATCATCCTCCTCCTCCTCATCATCATCGTCGTCACCATCCTAATCATCATCCCCTTTAACATCCTCGACAGAACTGACACAACAATTAGCAACCTCACTTTTCCCAGTACGAGCAGTTATGAGCATGATGATGAGTGTGAGTGTGTGTGTGTGTGTGTGTTTGTGCGTGTGTATGGGGTGTGTTTCTATGCTGAGTGTGTGTGACATGGGTGTGAAGGGTGTGTGTCTATGCTGAGTGTGTGAGATGGGTGTGTGTGAGAATTGTGTGTGTGTACGATGTGTGTGAGTGTCTATGCTGAGTGTGTGTGAGGGGTGTGTGTCTACCCTGAGTGTGTCTGTGTGTGTCTATGCTGAGTGTGTGTGTGTGTGTGTGTAAGTAAGTAAGTAAAGTTTATGTATACCTATCACAGACCAGCGGTCACGAAGTGCTTTTTACATAGGCTATAAAAGCATAATTAAAGAGCAAAAGTAATAGCAGGTTAAAAGAAATAAGTAAACAAGTGAAAGTAAAAACAAGAAACAAATAAAAAGTGTACAACAAATAATAACAAGACACAAAAAGACAGGCTTTTGGGGTTAGCACTGTCTGTACAGGACAGTCTTGAGCTGTTTATTAAATGCTTCGACTGAGACCGCTGAGCCACGGTTTGGAATGCTCGATCACCTTTGGTGTTTAACCTGACACGGGGGACAACCAACAAACCCTGGTCAGAGGACCTGAGAGACCTACTGGGGCTGTAAGGATGCAGTAGGTCACAGATGTATGCAGGTGCCTGACCACGGAGGGCTCTATAAAAGTGATGACCAGAACCTTAAATTGAATTCTAAATTTGATGGGGAGCCAGTGTAGGGAGTAATATGACTTGACTTTCTGGACCTAGTCAACAGCTTTGCAGCTGCATGTTGGACCATTTGTAGCCGGCCCACGGTGGATGCGTCGAGGCAGGTGAACAGGGAATTGCAATAGTCCGAGCGGGATGATACAAAAGCGTGAATGATCATTTCCAGCTCCGCGTGGGATACCACAGAGCGAAGTTTAGCAATATTGCGCAGATGGAAAAAACAGGTACGTGTCAGTGACCTGATGTGATGATCAAAGTGCATTTTGCTGGTCAAAAATAACACCAGGGTTTGTGAGAGAGAGGGGTCTGTTATGTTCCTCACCGCCTCCCGCCCCCGCACCTGGTTTGTTAGGAATGTTCTGAGCAGGCTCACACACAGATGGCGGCCATTGGCAAGGGGCCGCTGGCAAGGACCCTTTCCGTCTAAGTGCCACGAAACACGCCATCAGCTCGGCGTGAACACGCCACGAACACGGCATGAACACGCCCCCAGCAGGACGCCTGGCACATGACCGGGGGCACCGAGACCTCTCCAGCAGGAGCTACACGACGCAAACCGTTGCATAAACGGGTCACAGCAACTCACACACTGCGCCGTCCAGTCCACACACACACACATGCGCGCAGACACACACGCACCCACAGACACACACACACACACACACACACACACACACACACACACACACACACACACACACACACAACCAGCCCAGACTCTAACAAGGCCAGGACTCCCAGGGACCCACCTGTGTGGACTATTGTGTCTCTGGGCTCAGACTCAAGGTGTCTGTCTGGGCCAAGACCAGGGAGTACCTGGGCCTGCTTATTCTGTCTGTCTCTTTCTGTCTGTCTGTCTGTCTCACAATTGTTGTCTCTGTCTCACATTCTGTCTGTCTCTCTCTGTCTCACTCTGTCTCCCTCTCAGCTGATTTCCAGTCAAATTAACCTGACTGTTGCTCTGGAAAACTATCTCTCTCACTTTTTTTAACTCCCAAAAGCCAAACAATTGGGAGCCAACTCAATTTCCTCCACTGAGGGGGAGCAGAAATGTATCAGGAACATGAATAATTAATGACAATGTGACACACACACACACACACACACACACAAACACTGTTGAGAACTAATTGACCTGTCAATTCACATGTCAATCACTCTTCAACAGCTCGCTCTCTCTCTCTCTCTCTCTCTCTCTCTCTCTCTCTCTCTCTCTCTCTCTCTCTTTCTTTCTCTCTCTTTCTCTCTCTCTCTCTCTCTCTCTCTCTCTCTCTCTCTCTCTCTCTCTCTCTCTCTCTCTCTCTCTCTCTCTCTCTCTCTCTCTCTCTCTCTCTCTCTCACACACACACTCACTCATTTCCTCTGTCCTGCCCCATGACTAATGTGGAGGTCAAGGGCTTAACACAAAACACTGGAAAATCACCAAAAGCACTTCGGCAGCTCTCCCATCATACAGAGACATTTTTAAGCTTCTGTTCCATCAATAGAAATAACTCTCTAACATACACACGCGCACACACACACACACACACACACACACACACACACGCACGCACGCACGCACACACACACACACACACACACACACACACACACACACAGTGTCTCCCATGGTGTCAGGAAGTCTGTCCGGGGGTACAGGAAGCGGAGGGTAAGAGTGAGTGACAGCCTGTTATCATCCCATCACTCTGCCCGCTGGCTGGACCCTCGCTGTGCCGGCCCCTCTGGTTGCCATGGTAACTGGGCAGGAGCAGCACACACCTTCGTGGATGGAATAAGTGAATGCCCCTCCCTTTCTTCTCCATCCCCCCTAAGCAGTACACACACACACACACACACACACACACACACACACACACACACACACACACGCACACACACGCACGGACACAAGGGATGGTAACAAGGACAGATCAATCAATCCAAACCCCTGTTGGACCCTCTCCAGCACCTTGGTAAAGACCTGTCACAACACTGCCATCAACATCCCTCTCCGGCAGAGACAGGGGGGTGGAGGAGAGAGATAGACAGCGGGGGGGAGAAAAATACACCGGGGAAGGTGGGGAGATAGATAGAAAGGAGAGAGAGAGAGAGAGAAAAGGGAGGGGAGGGGGGGGGGGGGCTGACAATTTTGGATTTTAAAGAAATTGTGGATTTTATTTCAAGGAAAGCATACCTGATTAGAGCATGGAAGCATACTGTATAATTGTTTAACCCCAACACAGCCATTCTCTCTGGATTCTAAATCTAAATAAACATACTATACGTTAGTCACTTCAAACCTAGGTGTGAAACGGTACAGTGAGTTATTAGTGGGTGCTCCGTCTGGTGTTCCAGTTGAGTAGGCATTGAGTAGTGTGACATTCTAGTCCCTCTGTCGGATGCTGTGTGTGGCTCAGTTGGCAGAGCATAAGACTAGCAGCAACACAAGGGTTGTAAGTTCGATTCCCACTGGGATGACACTGTATACACACTGATTATATGAGCTGTTGCTGTATTATAAGTCATGTCGGATAAAAGCATCTGCTAGCAGTAGTGCGGACAGCTGAGAGGATCAGCGGATGTGAGCTTCCCTCCATCCAGGACACCTACAAGGACCGGTGTGTCAGATGTCAGGCCCTCAGGATTATTAGGGAGTGCATTATTAGGGAGTCAGGATTATTGTCCAACCCTAGAGGCATAGACCTTCCAAAATATCACTCCGAGACACCCCTGCCTCCAAGTATGACGGCCAAAACGTGACTAATATGGACTAGACATGGACTAACATGGACTAGACATGGACTAACATGGACTAGACATGGACTAACAAGGACTAGACATGGACTAACATGGTTCGCACAGGAAAAATCCAGAGTTGGCTAGAGACTAGTGCATTAGTGTATTAGGTGCGTGTAATAGGACTGACGTTGTGGTATAGCTAGCTACAGCTGGTGTGCTTCCCCAGTGGCCTCATCCTGAATGTCACATTATGTAAAACCAGCGTAAGGCTTAATACCCGGGTCAGAAAAGGAGCAGCCAAGAGCCCCATCCTCGCCATCAGCATCAACAAACAGAAAGAGGAAAGAGGGAAGGAGGGAGGGAAAGAGGGGGGGGGGGGGGTGCTTGTTAGAAGCTTTGAACTTCTGCTTTGAATCCATTATGTAGAAATGAAGGTGTGGACCCGGCAGTCTTAGTTGTAGACTGTTTTTTTTCACACTTGCTAAGGTCAGGGACACAGAGCAGGTGTGTGTGTGTGTGTGTGTGTGTGTGTGTGTGTGTGTTGCTAGGAACAGAGTAGAGAGTGTTTTAGTAGAGTAGTACTGTCTATAAGCCTTGTGTATCCCCCCCCCCCCCCCCCCACTGTGCAGCCGTGTCCCTCGTCATGCCTCATTAACCATGTACACACTCACACACATCCACAAGCATACACAAACACACGCACACACACACACACACACACACACACACACACACACACACACAGGCCTCCTCTATTAGAACCTAACAGGTTGGAGGGAGATTGCTTTGACACCGGGATCAAGCTAACAGGCCATTCTGGATTGCATCAGTTTAAGATGTGACTAAGTCATAAATCACATCTGCAAGGTCCTGCGTCATCATCACACACACACACACACACACACACACACACGCACGCACGCACACACACACACACACACACACACACACACACACACACACACACACACACAGAAACAAAGACTCAATACATAAACGTACCTCACACACTCTCTCTCACACACACACACACACACACACACACACACACACACATACACATACACATACACATACACATACACATACACATACACATACACATACACATACACATACACATACACACACACACACACACACACACACACACACACACACACACACAGACACAGAGCAAGACAGGCTGATCGTGTTGGGACATGCTTGGCAGTGCTGTTGTTGAGTGTGTGAGTGTGTGATTAATGAGCTGGACCATGGCCACGCAGTGGTCAGACACCCTGGGTGCCATAGCAACGGGCCTGACACTTCTCAAATGTCACAACACCAGTGACACCACGTGAATGTCACAACACCAGTGAGACATAAAGGACAAGAGTGTTTACACACCGCTACACGCGTCCACACGGACACGGAGCAGGGCTCAGGACACACACACACACACACACACACACACACACACACACACACACACACACACGCACGTCTGATTGCGACTCCCAGTATAACTCATATATACAAAAAAAGCAAAACAAGGACAAATTGAACTAAACCTTTCTAAGAGGAACGGAGACGGGACGGAGGGGATGAGGGAGGAGGGCAGGAGAAGGGGACAGTGGGGGGCTGTGGTGGATGCTGTGACCATCCATCCCCCACGGTATACAGGGCTGTTGATGATGATGATTATGATGATGATGATGATGATGATGACGACGACGATCCCATCCATCAGCTACTGCTCAGATGTTATATTCACACACAGACGCACGACGGTGACGCTCGTCCTCCAAAGAAAATGACAAAGCATCTCTGGTGACATGTTGACATTGCGCACTTTGTGACGTGCGGACACTTTCATTGCGTCAAATCCTACTGGCGTCCGACCAGCAGGATTACCTCCTGACAAACAGGTCACCTAGGGGTCAAATTGAAGTACCGTCATGATAGAGGGGGGGGGGGGAACGGTTTAGTGATAACAGCTGGCGGCTGCGGGCAGAGAAGCAGAATGCCACATCCCTATTGGGTCTGGTACGGGTTTAAGGCCCGCCGGCGGTGAGCAGGATAGAATAACAAGCTGGGCTGGGCTGGGCTTGGGTTAAGTTATGTAACAGCGACTACGTAACGTGGTTAAACGGGTGTCCTCTAGGTCCACTCGGAGCTCAGTGCAGATTTAGAGGCCTCGAGAGCGTTAGTCAGCCTCGAGAGCGTTTCTATCTGAAGGGGCTCTTGGGATCATTCTCTCTCCTGGGTACTTGTTCACGTACTCTGAAGAGTACTCTGTTGGTGTTACAGGGCTACGTTAGTTAACAAGGCGTGTGCCTGTGTGTGTGTGTGTACATTTAGGAAAAAATGACTTTCTGTACAAAACAATACACCTTTAATGCCCTGGTATGACTCGAGGGACACGTTCCATAAAAAGGAACCATGGGAATGTGAAGCGTTCACGCGTCAGTTCTACTGAGGGCGACATTATATTTGGAATTTCACACCCGTCAACTGGGCTCATTGCACTACTGATACAGTATAATAGACACCCTTTAAACAGTCTTTTTGAAGTGCTAATTCTCACACCCACTGAACATTCCTCCCCTAAAAAACTCTCTCGATACACACACACGCGTGCACGCACGCACACACGCACACGCTCACGCACATACACACACACACACACACACACCCATCGGACTGTCTCTGAAGGATTAGGCTGTGTCCTCAACCCTACCCCATTATCATTGTGTTCCCTGGAACGTACCAACGCTGCCTCCGTGCTGCTACCTACCCACTCATTACCCCCTCACACATACACACACGCTCACACACACACACACACACACACACACACACAGATGAGAACATACACACACACACACACACACACACACACAGACAAGAATACACTCGCACACACCCAGACGAGAACACACACACACACACGCTCACGCACACACACACACACACCCAGACGAGAACACACACACACACACACACACACACACAGGGTTGAGAACACACACACACACACAAACACACACAGGGAGGAGCAGGGCACAGCTGGAGGACAGCCATGTCTGCATAAGAACAGGCAAGCAGAGGCCAGGACAAAGAGAGAGAAAAGGACAGAAACTGAGACACTAGAGGCAGAGACAGACAGAGGCAGAGACACACTGCGGCAGAGACACACTGAGGCAGAGACAGACAGACAGATAGAGACAGAGACAGACAGACAGAGAGAGGCAGAGAGAGGCAGAGACAGACAGAGGCAGAGACACACCGAGGCAGAGACAGACAGACAGATAGAGACAGAGACAGACAGACAGAGAGAGGCAGAGACAGACGGGGAGAAGAAACAAACAGTCCGTCTCTGACGTTGAACTTACTGACGTGGTGTGTAGCTACAATAATATGTTCTGTAAAGACTCTGTGATCCCTACCAAGGAAGTGAAAGTCTTCCCAAATATTAAACCCTGGGTTTCGAATGAATTGAAAAGTCTGAATAAGTCAAAGGAAATCTGCTTTTAATAATGGTGATGTAACCAAGGAGAGGGAAATAAGGAAAGAGGTACGGGCTGAAATTAAGAAAGCTCAGATTAATTACAAAGACAAGATAGAGACAGAAGCAATAACCCAAGAGCTGCCTGGAACGGCATGAAAAAAATGCCTGTGTTTTATGAGAGGGGGGAACAAGGCAGTTAGTCCTGATGGTTTTAACTCTGATACACAATCTAGCTGACAATTTTTAATGAGTTCTACTTGAGGTTTGATAAACAAGATTTTACAGAGGAGAGGAGCAGGACTAAGTCGAGTAAAACAAATGACCATTGATGTTGACACTGTTGCAACGTTTGTGTAGGCACACCCATAGCAGAAAAACCTGTGTCAAAGTGCTTAAGGCCTGTGCTAAGGAACTCTATTGTACTGCATGGTTTGGGAACCTTATTCTGGGCCAATAAGAATAGGCTTGGTCGGCTTGTCAGAGTAGCCAGTAAAGTTATTGGGGTGAACCAAGCACAGCTCTCTGACCTTTACGACCTGCAGGTTGTAAAGAAGGCCCATGCCATACTGGACTGGACTGTACTGACCACCACATGCAGAGGTAGAATTTGAGCTTCTACCTTTAGGTAGAAGATAATGGGCAGGTTTCACAAGGACAAGGCTTAAACCTAGTCCCAGACTGAAAAGCATCTTCAATGGAGATTTTACATTGAAAGTGTGATTTAGTCCTGGACTAGGCATAAGCCTTGGCTGTGAAACCGGCCCATAGAGTTCTAACTGTACTTGTCTACAAACAAATTCAAACGCTTTTGTTTGCACTGCGATTAGCAGGCTTTGCACAATTGATTGCACTAAGCATTTCCTGCACTCACCAAGTTGCACTGTACTGTATTGTATTGTTGTCTCTGTGTCCTGTCTGGTATGTTGTCTTTCATGTTGTATTAATAATGGATTGACTGTGTTTTTAATAGTGGGCTGCAACCAAATTTCCCCTAGTGGAATAATACAAATTTGACCTGACTAGACTTGACAGAGTGAGGCAGAGACAGACAGACAGACAGACACAGAGAGAGAGGAGGAGACAGACAAAGAGAGGCAGAGACAGACAGGGGCAGAGACAGACAGACAGACAGA
>NC_137674.1:98590979-98600979 GCF_963989245.1 Nansenia antarctica | reverse complement strand
TACACACACACACACACACACACACACCCATGGGCACGCATGCACACGCACACGCACACACAGTGCACTTACTCCACTAAATGTTTATAGCCATTTATGGAAAAAGACCTACACAGTCAAACACACACACACACACACACACACACACACACACACACAGTGACCTAGTAGTTTGGTCAGAGTGGATTAACAGGCGTTACTCTTCCTGGTAGATATCATCTTTCCTGGAGTCCCTCTACTTGGCCGAGAGTTGTGAATTCAGACACCACGATCCCCTGTAGTCCCATAAAACATGAATGACTGTAAGAGACACCGGCTTCTGTCGTCCATGGCAACAACAAAAACAATGAATAGGCCACCAATAGACACCAACTTCCTGCCTGTGTAAGCCGAGATGAGATGGTAAACTCACTCCTCAAGTTTAAATACCAAGCTAGCTTTTCCCCCCAATAGCGTAGCTGCTTAACATCGGGTGTTTGAGAAGACGGTCACGTGTGTTGCCAGGTCAGAGGTCATAAGTTCGAGACTCGGTTTTGGAGCGACTCGGTTTGCATGGGCTACCGTTGGCAACCACTTGACATCTGTTCCTCCTGTAACCAAGGACTCTATAGAGATGGAAGGATCAGATACGTCACACCCGTATGGGGTGTGCACACACAGAACTAACAGTATCAACCGATTCATATATTCCGTCCCCAACCTGGAAAATACAGTCAAGGGAATGATGATGGATCATTCAGGAGAGTGAGAAGAAAGACAGAGACACACACGCAGACAGACAGACATTTCGCCATTCTGACCGTTTAGCCTCGTTGCTGCCGTGCGATCGATGCAGCTGAGCCCCGTGTTGGAGCTAACTCCATCAGGGAAATGTTAATAGCTGACCTTCAAATGCCAGCCTGCCTGTGTGTGTGTGTGTGTGTGTGTGTGTGTGTGTGTGTGTGTGTGTGCTGCTGGGAGTCACTGGACAGCTGCCACCTCACTCTCAGGACTGAAACCTTGAAAAGGCAGCTCGCTGCCCGAACGTTGCTCCAATTAAATCACGAGCCTGGGACTGAGCGAGAGAGAGCGCGTCTTTTTAAGTTTCACCTCACCAGCCTGGCACCAGAAACCAAACTGTGGGGCGTTGACATGGTTACTGTGGAGCTGCCTCACATCTTCAGAGATTCACGTTCACGTCACGGTTGGATGAGAAGAAACGCTGACCCCCCCCCCCGGCCCAATCAGGTCGTCCGTACTGTTCTAGACCGCCATGCCTGGCGCTAGGACATTGTCGGTGGCCAGAAGGCCCTGTGTCTGTGTGCGTGCTCTGTGTGTGTGTGTGTGTGTGTGTCTGTGTGCGTGCTCTGATTACAGTCCGGTGTTGAGAATCACCTTGTCCCAGCCCATCTAGCCCCAGGCCAGCCCCTGCCCTATCTACCCAACCCAGCATCACTGCCCCGGGCCCACTCAACTTACTGTGTCATCTAGCTGTACTGCCAGGGAATATGTGTGTATGTGTGTGTGTGTGTGTGTGTATCTGTATGTGTGTGTGAGAGTGTGTGTGCACGAGACAGTGTGTCTGTGTGTGTGTGTGTGTGTGTGTGTGTGTGTGTGTGTATGTGTGTGTGTGTGTGTGTGTGTGTGTGTGTGTGTGTGACAGAGTGTGTCTCTGTGTGTGTGTGTGTGTGTGTGTGTGTGTGTGACAGAGAGAGAGAAAGAAAGGATATTGTTTGCTCTTCTCTATGTGTGAGTGTGTGTGTGTGTGCGTGTGTGTGTGTGTGTGTGTGTGTGTGTGTATGTGTGTGACAGAGTGTGTGTGTGTGTGTGTGTGTGACAGAGAGAGAGAGAAAGAAAGGATATGGTTTACTCTACTCGGTGCGTGAGTGTGTGTGTGTGACAGAGTGTGTCTCTGTGTGTGTGTGTGTGTGACAGAGAGAGAGAAAGAAAGGATATTGTTTACTCTACTCTGTGTGTGTGTGTCTGGAACTAAGCTGTAGAGATAGAAATCTAAGTGAGTTAATGCATGAGGGGGCTCCAGAAGTGCATTCATCTCCTCAGACGGAACGGAATGAGGACCGGTATTAAAACACAGAGGACCGAGGGCCATCACATTCTGTGATCTGTTGTCAATTCCAAAGTGCAGGAAAGTGTATAATTGATTTAATGATCTCTGAAAGGACATTTCAGCACTGTAAACTACCCATCAAGGTCTTTCTAGGCCACTGAACCCCAATCTATACGGCTGATTATTGTAGTCATTTATCACATCCGTAGAAAAACCGTTCAATCATGGATCTGAAGCGCCTTTAGAGTGAGCGAGTGCGTAGCCACAGACTACATTACCCAGTTCAGCAAAGCGTTCCCTATTAACGTTCCTCTCTCTCTATCCACAGTAGTCACACAGACTGTACAAGAGCTATTAGGCTAGCCAGAAAGTGTCGTGTGTGAAAGGCTCTCTCTCTCTCTCTCTCTCTGACAAGACCGGCTGTATAAATCAACGTGACGTTAAGTAAATAAGGTGTCACATAGCGTCAGGGAACGGAGACGGCGGTTGGACGGTGGAGAGACAATCATGGGAAGGGGAAGTCGCAGGGTGTCGTGCGGAGAGCCGGAGACAGAGACGGCGTGTCTGTGCCAGCGTGACTGTGCCAGCGTGTCTGCAGCGTCTTTTGTTATTTTCATGCTGGTCGTCTTCGTCCGTGTGCCAAAGCTACGACATGCGGGGGGGGGGGGGGGGGGGGGGGATTTACAGAATAAAGAAGTTAAAGAAAAAAGCCGGGGGTGAGTCAGACAGAATGGTAATGCGGTGCCGGTAGTGGTAGACCCATTGTTTAAAAAGTTCTCTTCCAAGTGCAGGACAACAAAACAATCGCTTCATCGACAAGCAGAAGAAACTTCGGGAGTTCAAACTGGCTGTACAATTGAATGTACAAAACGCATTTTGGTGTTATGTAAAATAAAAGTTCAGTCAGGTGTGATTGCTGCAGCACTAGGCTGGGACTAATGCGTCGTGCGAGTGTGGCGCAGAGGACCAAACCGCAGACCATGTTATCCTGGATTTCCCGGTGTACCACCCACCCAACGGGATGCATGGTCTGTCTGTATTAGATGACGAGACGATGACGTGGCTTCTGGAGGGGTGTCCCGAAATATAGCCCGGGTGAGCCCCTCAACCAGGTCTCGGGGTGGTAAAAGGGTAGCCCCTCGGCCCCGAGCCTGGTGGAGTGGAGAGGAAACAACAACCCATACGCCGAAGACTGGGACTAAAAACCTGCACCCCAATGCAGCTCTCCAGGATCAGGGTTGGGTATCACAGGTTTGGACCCTCCCTGTATGGCCAGCCTGGCTGTTCCTGGCGAAGAGGAGGACTGCTATCAGAGACATGTGGAGAGGTGTGGAGGTGTGGGGACACTGTGGCCTGTCTCTGACTCACCAGGCTGGGCCACTTGGACACTTGACAGGGTGCGTGGATCACCAAAGACAACAGGGAAACAGCTTCCTGTCGTAATCTTGTATGCAGGAGACAAACCAGGCGCTTTACATGTGGGAGGGTGTGTGTGTGTGTGTGCGTGCGTGAGAGAGTGTGCGTGTGTGTGTGTGAGTGCATGTGTGTATGTGTGCATGAGAGAGAGTGTGCTCTTCCTGTGCCTCTGTGAGGGTCCGGAGGTCCCGCCCTCCTCCTAGTGTTCCGTGCCAGCCACACTGCCACACTGTGCCAACGCGCCCGTGGATAAACACCAGCCAGCTGGCGCTCAGGGGCCCTCACTGTAGCTCTGATCTCGAGTGCCCAGCTGATCCAAACCAGTTGCCACAGACTGTGCCCCCCCCCCCCCCTCTTTCTCTCCCCCCACACCACCACCTTACCTGACCTCGCCCCTCCCCAACAAGCCTCCCCTCAGGAGAGAAAACCTATCACAGAAAACAGACCTACTTCACTGGCCTACTGCTTCTTCACACGGCAGAGACTGTCTGTCTCCGACACCCCTGAAGTGAGTGTCGAAGCCCAGGTCTTCGATTGCCAGAGGGAATGTAGAATAGTTAGTGTACAAGTTTGATAGCAATCTTACAGATCAATGGCTGGCTCAGGGGCTCCCTACGTTTCTAGCCTCGCCGAATGTCCTGCGCACTTTTTTATGTCGGATACTCTTTCACGTTAGAGCCACTCAACGAAGGCACCTCATTAGACTTTTAATGACAAATTAGCTGGGACTCTTATTATATTGTTATTATACAAATAACCAGTTAACAAGAGACCTCAATGCTCACATCCTGTAAGCCTAGAGTGGCTCTCCCAGTTAAGAGATAAGAGTACAAATTGCTGGGCGCTTAGCCGTAGCAGGTTAAGCGTTGACCACATAACCGCAGGGTCCCCGGTTCGATTCCGGCCGGGGACATATCCTGCATGTCATCCCTCCTCTCTCTCTCACCCATCCTTGCTGTCTAAATCTCTACTGTATCTGTCAATAAAAAGAAAAATATGAGTGGGACTGCCCCACTCAGAAAAAATAACTAAATAAAAGAGATAAGAGTACAAATTGCCGAAGTCTCCTGCCACTACTGGCAGATTGGACCCCTGGACCATACCTGTGCATGTAACATGTAGTCATGCAAACACAGACTAACTGCCCAAAAGGACTTATCTAGGCATAACCGGGGCAGTGTTCATTCCTGGCGGCATCCTAGCAGATTATCCTAGCATTCGGCTATAATCTCTGCGTCATCGACAAATGAGTGAAGCTTGTCCATCAATTGAGAAGATTTATTTCGAAAATAAGCTCGTCAGCTTAAAATCAAGTCATACAATCAACTGTGTAAACATTAAAACATACCGTCGTAGTAACGATTGGACGTAAGATCTGTCTAAAAAGACTGTACGTGCTACTCACGTTGGAGATAAGCTGACTCCTCAAAGTCAGATTCTGAGAACAACGTATACCATTCCCAAACCAGGTGGGGTTTCAACCACAAAGGACCTTATATGGGGAACACTCACTGGCAATTTATAATAACAAAAGTATACAGTGTTTTCCACAGGAACATCAGCTGGGCCCGGAGCTTGGGGTGCGACACATCCCCATACCGATTGTAATTGGTTGAGTTTCTGTGCAACGTTATTGTAAGAACGTTATTAAAAATATAATGTAAAAACTAAATACTGGAAAGAAACATCACACAATAATGACAATGACATCCAAATACTACTCATAAAACACATATTAAAATAAGATCAAACATGACTATACACCACAAACTATGAAACATTCAAATGTAATAATGAGGGGAAAAAGGGTGTGTCGATTTGATCGCAGACAGGATGTCTGCTAGGTGTGCCCATTCATCTGTGACACAATGTACCCGAAACACTTGTAAAGTGTCTCAGTTGATTCAGGCAATTCCTTTGGCTCACAAACACAGAGACTGATTCCGTATGTAAACACAATACTGATAATAAGTGGTCACGATTTGAACCAACAACTGTCATCGTAATTTCAAACCAGTTTACTAATCAGTCTTGAAATCCATCTACACCCCCACCCAGCTGTCAGACTGGTTTACCACTAATATCTATCCAAATGTTGTTTAAGAAGGCAGACAGCATCCACAGCCCTGTTTCTGTCATCTTCCATTAGTCTTTTCAATCCCAGATGAAGTGTATAAAACCTATTAAAAGAGCATTGTTTTTAAGGCCCTTTTTCATGGGACTCGAGTCCTGAATGGTCCTTCACTGCTTAAGTGTGTTAGATAGGAGGGTCTCCTATGGTTGGAGTCTCCTATGGTTGGATAAATAACCTAGTATGAGTCAGCAGAGCTTGCAGCGGCCAATATGGAGACTAGTTGACCCTTCATCTTTATATAGACACGCACACATGCACCCACACGTGCACACGCACGCACACGCGCACACACGCACGCACACGCACACACACACACACACACGCACACACGATGGTGCTGGAGAAAAAAAAATGGGTAGAAGGATGTACATTCCTAGTAGGACTGCACCCAAACCTTGGGAGCCTTAGACCACTCAGACAGACTTAATCTTCTGCTGTTTTATTCAGAGAAGCAGACCACGGCACAGTCTCCCAGCATGCTGCGTGTGGGCGTCCCCCCCCTAGGCCTGCTGTCATGATGAAGAGCAATGTCAGATTAGCCAAAGAGAAAGGACACACATGCGCATGCGCACACACACACACACACGCACGCACGCACGCACACACACACACACACACACACACACACACACACACACACACGTGATGGTGATGACGATAATGATGATGATGATGATGATGATGATAATATTAAGATGACGGCGGCTCGTCGCTAATCCTTCTTTAGAAGATGACAACTGCGTCAGCAAAAAGCAGGGCATCACTGTCTTCAACAGAGGGGTTTTTGTTTTGCCAAAATCAATTCCCAAAGAATGAACCTTGTCGGCGGTGCGCTTCAGAGAGCGAGTCACGCGCGCGGCGTGTTTGTTTTTCCAGGGTTTAGACCAGCGAGCCTTCAGTCACTTCTAACAGTGTCGTCACTCTGTTTAGTTCTGGTTTTTCTGCGACAGCCAGCTTGTCTGTCAGCTCTCTGTTCGATCGTGCGGCCCCTCATTAGATAAAGTAATCACAATGCCCGGGGGGGGGGAGGGGGCGGGAGCCCTGCCTGCGTCTGCGCTGACACGCTCTTTCCGAAAACCTTCAAACGCAGGATGTCACCGCAACAATTTCCTGCCACTCCCCGACGGACAGATATCTATTAGGGGAATAATTGCTGCCGCTTTCTCCCTATCACCAACGGACAGAGGGGGGAAAGCAGCTGGCTCTGCTGAGCTCAGACAATGGCCTGGTGCTGGGAGAGCTTGGGTCCACGCCTCTTTATCTAAATGACCTGCCTGGTGCTGTGTTGTATATGGGACTGAAAAGCCTGGATGTGGATGACACACACCACACGTACGCACGCGTGTTAGCATGCATGCATACACAGACATAGACATAGACACACGCACACACACACAGACAGACAGACAGACAGAAACACACGTGCACACACACACACACACACACACAGACAGACAGACACAGACACACACAGACAGACACACAGACAGAAACACACGTGCACGCGCACACGCACAGTGACTAAACCGCAATATAATGAAGTGCATCCTAAGCTACCTGCTACCTACAAAGACCCCTAGAGCTGTTGTCTAGCTGGTACACCCTAAAATGATGTTCCTCGGTTCCATGTACAGTAGAACCTTCTGCGGAAAGGGTTCTACAGTCCATGGAACCCAGCAGGCCTCATCAAAGGGTTCTCCCGTCGGGACAGCTGTGTAGTGGCCCTGTATGGTTTCTGTGTAGCATGCAAATGGACAGTAGCTGGTATCCTTATTTCCATAGACAGGCTGATGACCCAGAGATGACAAGAGGATGGAAAAACAGGTCAAAGGGTGACTTTGTGACCCAACCCCTCCATCACACCATCAGCAGAGGCTGGTGGAGGTCGAAATCAGAGGACGGGGCTCATTGTAATGCATGGGACGGAATTGGGAATGGTATCCAACGCAAGGTGTTTCATGTAAGTGCATCCTAAGCTACACCGTGCTTTATTAGCGTTCCTCATTCCTGTCCGTGTGTTAACAATGAGCCCCGTCCTCCGACTTCTATGTCCACCAGTCTCTGCTGATGCAGTGATGGAGGTGTTGGGTCACAAGTGACCAGATACAGATCTACATACCAACCGCTGATGACGCGTTTCTATCAGGCGGCACCCTTATATAATTCGTAAACATCATCATCATCACAGACAATAGTCCCATTCATGTCATATGGGGTCAGAAGGTTCATTGATCTCTACAGGAAACACATACACACACGCACGCCCGCCCGCACACGCACTTCTGTTTGCATGTGGAACACTGAACCAAAGAGTTCACCTGCCGTTCTAACAGATGTGGACACAGGCAATGTAAACACAACTTCAACCTACTGTGGTTTGATCAGTCTCTCTCTCTCTCTCCCTCTCTCTCTCATCGCTATGACTGATGACATCCCCGCTTAATGAGTGTTTGTTTTTCCACAGCTGGTCCAAGCACTGCGTACACACACACACACACACACACACACATGCATGACACATGCATATACACACACATACACACACACACACACACACATGCATGACACATGCATACACACACACATACGCACGCACACGCACATGCACGCACACGCGCGCACACACACACACACGCACGCACACGCACGACACACACACACACACACACACACACACACACACACACCTCACTGAGTTCGGATCCTAGTCATCACTAACATACATGAGATTGTACTGCAGCCCCTTCCATCTCATACTCAACAGGGGAGGCTGGTGGAGGTAGAAATCGGAGGACGGGCTCGTTGTATTGCATAGAATGGAATGAGGCACGGTATCAAATGTGTCCTTAATGCATTACAAGGAGCCTGTCCTCCGTTTTCTACCTCCACCAGCCTCCCCTGTACAGTGTCTCTGTGTGTGTGTGTGTGCATGGACAGTGTCTCTGTGTGTGTGTGTGTGTGTGTGTGTGTGTACGTGCGCATGTACAGTGTCTGTGTGTGTGTGTGTGTGTGTGTGTATGTGTGTGTATGTGTGTGTGTAAATGCGCCAGAACTTCTTTTGGACACAGCAGGTGCCACACCCCAGCCCTCACTCTTTCTCCTATCATCCGGAATACTCTGTTTTCTGCTCCGCTGAGCTGGCACCGGGCCAAACAGGGGGGAGATGGAGCATGGCAGAGGAGAGGAAGAAGAAGAGGAGGAGGAGGAGGATGAGGAGGAGGAAGAGGACGACGAGGGAAATGAGAAGTGACACTGCAGATTCTGGAATAGACAAATCGCTCAGAACAGAAATGCAAGGCGACAGGGATGACAGGACATTCCTTCCTGGCGAATTCCTTCCTACCTCCCATGCTCCAGGAACCAATAGGAGCTCTCCTCCTTCCAGGAATGACTGATAAGCAGTGACCGATGTTTACGCGAAAAGATTGACACACACGCCCCGCACACACAAGCACGCACACCCACAGACACCGGCACACACGAGAACAAACACCGAAACACACATATAGATAGTTACTACTAAGACATCAAGGGACTAGAAAGACAAACAACGGAAGTTGTCTGAGGAAAGTTTTTCCCTTTTGTGAGACCTTCCTCTTTGTTAATATGAGCCCCAGGACGTCTCTGTCGTGAGACGCAGCGGGAGCGGGAGATGAAGCTCCCTCGGGGCGGCCCGAGGAAGAGCTGCTCGTTAGGGATCGATGCAGACGAGAGGAGAGATGCGGGCAGCTCATTTTTATTCATATAGAGACCTACATTCAAACAACACGTCATTGTAAATAACAATCTGCCCCTCCACACGCACAAACGCATACGCGCACACGCACAAACACGCAAACACATGTACGCACACACACACACACACACACCCTACTAGCTTCACCCTCACCCTTCAGTTACCCCTGCCTTAGCTAACTCCCTAGCATCGGATCGCCCTTGATCCTGTGCTCCTGCCTTTTGACCATAAACGGTCAAGGAGACCACTGCAGGGAGTGAAGCAGCTCGAGCCAAGATTCTCTCCGACTGCGATGCGACATAACTGTCCTCTGCAGAGACTCCTAGCCAGAGTGAGACAAGCACTGAGAAGCCCCACCACCCCTATACATTACAATGAGTCCTCCGATGTCTACCTCCACCGGCCTCTAAAGCCGGCCCCCGGGCAGGAGAGAAACAGGTCAATACCAGGCGGTGCTGGTCGATAGTGAGCCAGATGGACATTTGTCGTGACATTTAAGCAAAACCAAAATTAGCCGGGGCACGAGTGGCCCTGCGTGCTTTACCTACCGAGAGGACTGTCTCTCTCTCTCTCTCTCTCTCTCTCTCTCTCTCTCTCTCTCTCTCTCTCTCTCTCTCTCTCTCTCTCTCTCTCTCCTCATCACTCTATCTGAGTCTGTCTCTCTCTG
>NC_137674.1:98580979-98585979 GCF_963989245.1 Nansenia antarctica | reverse complement strand
ACACAGTAAACAGGTTGTAGACTGTAACTGCATCTCAAGAAAGATGGATTTGGGAGTCACGTGACGCAGGAATAAGAGATGGCAGCCTAAAGCGTGCTCTCGTCGACTTTGGGACTAAAATCCTTTAAATTATCCTTAATAGTGTTCAACTTTTAACAATTTGAGGGGACATTTTTAAGTGACGGGAGATTATGGCAGAAGACCCAAAAAATTCGGCGAAGGAGTCAAGACAGAGACTTCGTTCAGCCACACAAACGCAACTCCACATGCAAGCTAACAGGGATGATGCTAACGAGGTAGAACTAGCTAGCAAAGCGCCTGGTGATAGCAGAGCCACTGAGTATGATATGGCTCAAATACTCCAGATGCTGAATAAGATATCGGAGGACGCGGCAGAAATGAAAGAAATCCGACGTTCTGTGTGTTCCATGGACGCTAAACTGACCTCACTCGGCACACTGAGCACTACTGAGGTGGAGGAACGAGTGAGTAGGCTGGAGGACGAACAAGCTAACAGGAGTGCCGTTCCTGCAGTCACTAAAGCGGACTTGCAACAACTAACAGACAGGCTAGCTGACGCTGAAGACAGATCCAGACGCAATAACCTCAGATTCGTTGGGATACCAGAGGGAGCTGAAAAGAACGACATGACTGCCTTCCTGAACAAACTCATCTCAACATCCCTGGACATCAACCCTCCCCCAGGTGGAATCGAAATGGATCGCGCTCATAGGATTGGGACACGTTTGGAAACCGGAGACAAGGGCAAAGTGAGAACCATCGTCGCCCGCTTTCTGCGCTACAAAGATTGCCAGAACATCCTTGAGGAGGCACGGAAGAAGAGACGCATAACGTGGGACAACAAACCGGTGATGATCTTCCCAGATTACTCGAAGGAGACCCAGCGGAAGAGAGAAGCATTCAACCTTTGCAAGAGAGCACTCCATGAGCGCAAGATCAAATTCAGCCTGCTCTACCCTGAACGTCTAAAATACTTGCTAATAGATTAGATAAAACACTTGGGTCACTTATCCATCCGGACCAAGTGGGCTTTATTAGACGTAGAAATTCTTCTGATAATGTGAGGCGCCTTATAAATATTATGTGGTTTATGCGAAATTCGAACAATCCAACAGCGGCCATCTCGCTCGACGCTATGAAAGCGTTTGATAGGATAGAATGGAGATACATGTTTCAAACATTGAAGACTTTTGGGTTTGGCCAAACATTTCTGAGATGGATTGAGATCCTTTATGAAGACCCGGAGGCAGCGGTGAACACAAACGGTCTAATATCATCCTATTTTACACTTGGTAGAGGCACTCAGCAGGGCTCGGCGCTGTCACCAGGTCTCTTCTGTCTAGCCCTCGAACCCCTTGCAGTAATGATTCGTAACAACCCGAATATTCCAGGAATTAGAATAAATGAGTCCACGCATAAGCTTATGTTATATGCGAATGACATATTATGGCTTGCCTCGGACCCAGGTAGATCTGTCCCAGCACTTTTAGACAACATCGAGTCCTTCTCCAAGCTATCAGGGTACAAGGTCAATTGGTCTAAGTCCGAGGCTCTTCCACTAACTTCGTATTGCCCTAAGACTTTATTCCAGGCAGGGTCTTTTCAGTGGCCTATGGAAGGTATAAAATACCTAGGTATCCTTTTTCCTCATCAAACCAGCAAAATAATAGAAATTCTATACTATTTCTATCATTATGGGGGAAAATCAATGTCCTGAAGATGAACTGTATCCCGAGATTGAATTGCCTGCTCCAATGCCTTCCTATTGCCATACCCCAGGTGTATTTCAAAAGGTTTGACCAAATTTGCAAAAAGTTTCTATGGAATGGTAAACGTGCTAGGATAAAGTTGGAAAAGCTCCAAGTCCCGATCAATAAGGGTGGTATGGGTTTACCTAAACTAATATTGTTTCACTATGCCTACTGCCTGAGACACATTGCTCAGTGGACACTGCCACCTGAAAGGGCCCCTCCTTGGTTTGAGATTGAGCAAAAATTGCTTTCCCCTATTGCCCCTATAAATGTCCAGCAAATTATCATTTGAATTACGATCCCATCCTATAATAGCCAACCTCTACAATGTATGGAAGAAAATATGTAAGTCCTTTAAAGTAAATGTCTATCTTAACTCTGAATCTTGTATTTGGAATAACCCCAAATTGCAAATAAATAAGTGTTCCTTTATATGGAAGGAATGGGTAAGAAAAGGAATTGTAACATTAACAGACATATGGGGGAGATGGTCTGAAATCATTTGAGGAGTTGGTTAATGAATATGGGTTGCCTAGACATGATTTTTGGAAATACTTGCAACTCCGCCATTTGCTGGACAGTATTCTAGGTAAAGGAATCACACCTCAACAGTCAACTCTTCTGTCTGAGATTACAAAGATAATGGGTATGGGACATGAGGCGGCTATCTATTATAAAATGGTTTTCCAACAGACGGTTAAGGTATCCTATGCATTGATGGTGATTTGGTCAGTTGATTTGAAAATTGATTTCACAGAAAAAGAATGGGACCAAATATGTGAGAACATTAAGAGAGTATCGAGAGACATTAAAATTAGATTGATCCAGTTCAAGGTTCTTAACCGGTTCTACTGGACCCCCTCCAGGATGTTCAGGCTGAAGCTCAAGGACAATGCTGATTGCTGGAAATGTTGCAGGCCGGAAGGGACCCTGGTTCACTTACTTTGGGAATGTCCTATGATTCAAAATTACTGGCGAAAGATCCACGAATGGGTGCAAAACATTACCCAGGACAACTTTGAGTTTTGTCCGAGACTGTATGTTCTCAGTGATCCACAAATGACGTCTCTATGTGGAGCTGCAGAATTTATTCAGACCAGTATAATGGTTGGAAAACAAATAATTATGAGACACTGGAGGAACGCAGGGGAGACGTCTTTCCAGGGATGGCTTATGGAGTTGGCAAAGGTGGCAGCATACGAACAAATGTCCTTCAGTACTATGGACAGAACTGAACAATACACAGCAAAATGGGGAGGCTACTTGAGATATATTGCTAGTCGGTTGTAAGACTTAAGTTGACAAATTGGATGAGTGATGAATGTAATCTGGGTGCTTTTTTATTTATTTTAATTTTAATTTTATAGTTTGTTATTTTTTCTGCATTATTTCTGTTTGATGACAGCAAGACTTATTCTGTGATATTGTTACCATTGTATACAAAAGTTGTATAAGTCAAGAAATGTGTTAATTGAAAAATTCAATAAAATACTGATTACAAAAAAAAGAAATATGGATTTGTAAAATATGTACAGTTGAAGTCAGAAGTTTACGTCAAAGTCATTAAAACCGACAAGTCATTTGCCAAGTCATTTTTCCAGCAAGTGTAGAAAAACTCACACACACTACATGAACTTGAAGGACGACTGCTTAGACAGAGACTGGAAAAATACTTTTTTTCTTCATTTTATCATGCTCTTAAAAAAGTGCTCTGGTGCAAAAAGTGTGTTGGACGTTGAACGTTTCAGTCATACGACCATCATCAGTGTCACAGGGCTGCAGACAAACATGCTTTTCTTATAGGGCCACAGGCCATGAGCCCTTGATTGTTTGTTTAATCTTGATGACCCTGATCATCAACACCTGTGTAGGCCTGTGGCCTCACTTTGCATTTCTTAAGAGCATGATAAAATAAAGATTTATTTTTTCGTTCTAGTCTCTGTCTAAGGAGTCGTCCTTAAAGTTCATGTCGTTTTTCTACACTTGCTGCCCTATCTCTTTGAAACTACCGCACCTACAACCAATTACTGGAAGAGAGAAAGGACAGTTTTTCCAACACGTGTTTACAGACAGATTATTTTCACTTTATCAGTGAGTAATCTACTATATCACAATTCCAGTGGTTCAGAAGTTTACATACACTAATTGACTGTGCCTTTAAATAGCTTGGAAATTTCCAGAAAATGGCAATGGAAAATCTCTGACCGATAGGGAACTCTGTCATTTGTAATGCCCCCCCCCCAGTGACTTGAGATGGTAAGGCAGTGAAGACCTGATAGGATTGACCCATTTAGCATGTCATCCTTTCCCTTGAATCTCTGGTGTAGCTCCTGGGAGAATGTATCAAAACATTACCCAGGAAGTTCACTTGGTTAGCAAATGGGTCTTCCAAATGGACAATGATACTTCCAAAGTCAAAGTCAAGGTATTGGAGTGGCCTGACCTCAAGCCTGTAGACAATTGGGCAGACCTGAAATGTGTGCATGCAAGGAGGCCTACAAACCACAAAGTAGGTTACACCAGTTCTGTCAGGAGGAATGGGGCCAAAGTTCCACCAACTTGTTATGAGAAGCTTGTGGAAAAGGAAACAATTGAAAGGCAATGCTACCGGACACTAACTAAGTGTATGTAAACTTCTGACCCACTGGGAATGTGATGAAAGAAATAAAAAGTTGAAATAAAATCATTCTCTCTACCATTATTCTGACATTCCACATTCTTAAAATAAAGTAGTGATCCTAACTTCACCTAAGACAGGGAATATTTATTAGGATTAAAATTGTATAGAAACTTCAGAGAGTGGGTGTGTTACCCTGTGTCACCCTAGTCTCTTACAGGGGCGGGAGAGAGGGGGGCTGTGGGCATTAGTGCGGTGAGGGGACTGAGGGAGGCTGGCAGCAGGGGGCCTTGAGGTGGGAGTTACGTAACCGCTAGGCTGGGGTCTTACATAAAGACGCTCCCTCACAGATGACTGACCGCAATGAAGGAAGACGGCAGGCGGGTTCCAGGCTACAGAGCCGGACATTTCTATTCATAAATACAGGCAAGAGGGAAGGGGGGGGGGGGAAGAGAGTGAAGCTCAGAATAATTCCTCTCTTTGACGCGTCTTCCCGAGCTCAGAGTATTTCTCTGTGGCTGCTTAGGAGAGCCGACAGTAATTCCATTAAAATAACAACTCTGTCCCCTCCCAGCTTTAACAGCCTTAAAGTGCACAGAGACAGACGTTCA
>NC_137674.1:98573479-98575979 GCF_963989245.1 Nansenia antarctica | reverse complement strand
CCTTCAAACTCAGTGCCTCTTTGCGTGACATCATGGGAAAATCAAAAGAAATCAGCCAAGACCTAAAGAAGCCAGACGACGGTTTGCAACGGCACATGGGGATGTTACGGGGATGTTACGTTACGTAGGCCATGCTACCAGAACTAAGTGTATGTAAACTTCTGACCCACTGGAATGTGATGAAAGAAATAAAAGCTGAAATAAATCATTCTCTCTATTATCCTGACATTTCACATTCTTAAAATAAAATAGTGATCCTAACTATCTTAAGACATGGAATGTTTACTAGGATTAAATGTCAGGAATTGAGTTTAAATGTAGTTGGCTAAGGTGTATGTAAACTTCCGACTTCAACTGTAGCTAGCTGCTGGACTGGCAACCCTGCTAGTCCCTGCTGGACACCTAGATTGTGTTCGATCGAACAACTCCAAATGGTGACTCGGTCTCAAAATGCCCGGCTGGTATTCAACCTCCCCAAATACTCCCCAAATACTCGCATGTCACCCCTCTCCTTCGCACCCTGCACTGGTTCCCGATAGCAGCTCGCATCAGATTCAAGACCCTGGTGCTTGCATACCAGGCAGCTAAAGGGACAGCCCCTGCCTACCTGAAGGAAATGGTAACCCCCCAAACCCCTGCCCGCTCACTCCGTTCCTCCACCTCGGCTGGCCGACTGGCCCCACCTCCTCTACACAGCAGTCGGGCTGCCCGATCACGTCTCTTCACAACACTGGCTCCCCGCTGGTGGAATGAGCTCCCCGCGGCCGTCAGAACGGCAGAGTCACTACCCATCTTCCGTCGTAGACTGAAGACCCATCTCTTCAGGTTACATCTTAACTGCTCCTCCTGAGACATCTTCTGACCCTCACCACTACGTCTCCTAAAGACACCCGCTTTCCCCTCTACTGTGTCCCTAAGAACTTCTACTGCCCCCCTTGTACTGTTTCTCAGTTTCTCCAGTAATTTTTTTTTTTAGTAGAAGGCGATAATAGGGAGAAGGTTTTTCCTTCTATCAGTGGCCCCGGGCCTGAGCTAGAGTACTCTTCCTGCAACGAATAGTGGACTGCTGATTCACATGCTTAGTATTCAAATGTATTGATTGTAAGTCGCTTTGGAATAAGGCGTCTGCTAAATGCCAAAAATGTAAATGTAAATGTAAATGGCTAATGGTGTGAACTTACAGTAAGTCTCACTGACAAACACACAGGCATCAAAATCAGGTCATAGCCCTCCAGTCAGGTCAAATTGGTGTGATAGAGTGATGACGCACACACACACACTATGATAGAGGGATGACGCACACACGTGCGCACTAACGTACACACACACACACACACACACACACGCACAGCTATGATGTTGTTATGTTGCTATGATTGAAACACTCCTCCGGCCTTGCTCAGCTGAGACACTGAGAGGCTGTCTGTGATTAGTTATTATGTCCTTCTCTATGGCGACTTTTCAGGTTATTTCAGAGGTAGAGTACTGTTAGACACACACACACACACACACACACACACACACACACACACAAACACAAATCCCTGCCCACACGCGCACACACACACACACACACACACACACACACGCACAAACACACAAACACAAATCCCTGCCCACACGCGCACACACACACACACACACACACACACACACACACACACACACACACACACACACGGCCACACGGCCACACGGCCACTTTCCTTTAGCACAGCAAGTGAGGCTATAAAAGGCCAAAAAGCTCTGGTAGAGATGCGTGTCTGGTACATCCCAGCAGGATCCCCAGGGGAATAGTCCAGCCCTCTCCTGTCTGCTCCCTGCGGGACTCCACTCAGCAGAGACGCTCAGCACATCACAGTCCCTACTTATGGCATTTCTCTAGGGCTTGGAGAGGCCTGCTGCAGTGCTTCTCAGAGGCTTTACACACTTGCTTAGCTACTGCATGGAGAGCTGAACTAAAGCAAAGTACCCAATTTGGACCAGCTGGAAACATAACAAACGTAATCCTGAGTATAAGTACATGTGCATCAGTCCAACTGAATCCATTTGAAGGGATAATAATTGGGATTATAAATGAGATCACAGTGGTCAGAATGTTGTTGTAACGTTTAGACTGATATCTACTACAGCGTTTCCTCTATATGCATTGATTTGTGGTGGGCCACCACAAATACATTTTCTCCGCCACTAATTGATGCTGCGCAACGAGAAAGGCAGCAAGGTTATTATGACCAGAGAACAGAAAAAAAAAGCAGATTGGAGTTAGATTTAGGGCGCTTTTTCATTCAGACCTACATTTCATTCCGATTTAGGGTGTAGTTAGTTACAATATGTTACAATGTTGCAATTAACCTCTAAGTTCTTGCATCCATCTAGAATATCATGGTATATGTGTGTGTTAGTGTGTGTGTGTGTGTGCGTGTGTCTATGTGTGTCATGATCTTTAAATGTTATCTTAATTTGTTTGTTATGTCAGTCTACTGTCTGTGTTGTTTCT
>NC_137674.1:98543479-98568479 GCF_963989245.1 Nansenia antarctica | reverse complement strand
GCGTCACTGTCGGACACACCACCCTGGCCAGCAGAATACACACACACACACACACACACACACACACACACACAGTAAGAAGGCAATAAACAAATAATATTTGATAAAATCGACATATGGTCAAGCCTACATAACCACAGGCCCCCGCGGACTGACGCCAAGTTAAGAAAACCTCGAAAACAGACGCAGAGCTGCGGAACTCCAGGGTCATCGTGGCTGTGGAGGGCATTATCAGCTGGCACTGCGCCCGTGCCAACCCCCCCCCATCCCCAGCACCCAGCACCCAGCACCCAGCTGCTGTCTCTGTGGCAACACAGAGGACGTCAGGAGAGTAAATTAAGACCTGGGTTTTCAGCACCTGCTTCTCATCAGCGAACTGTGAGAGAGAGAGGGAGGATAGAGAGGGAAGAGAGGGAGAGGGAGGGATTTGAAAAGAGGGATAGAGAGATTGAAAGAGGCTGATTAGAGCCTTTAGAATCAAGACGCCTTCTTTACTTTCATGTAACGCTGAAGACGGCTCAGAGCAATGCACACACATGCTTAGACACACCTATACACGTGTACACACACACACACACAGCTACACATTGAACATATAGTACACTTTTGTGCCTACACACACACACACACACACACACACACTCATATTGAAATCTGAGGGTTGTTGTTTCAGGGCTTTTGTTCAGCTGGGTGACTCAGATGCATGTCGTGGTGGAAATGTGAGCACAGATGTCGGGAGGCTGTATGGAGCTGTATGGAGCTGTGTGGAGCTGTGTGGAGCTGTATGGAGCTGTATGGAGCTGTGTGGAGCTGTGTGGAGCTGTATGGAGCTGTGTGGAGCTGTGTGGAGCTGTATGGAGCTGTGTGGAGCTGTATGGAGCTGTGTGGAGCTGTGTGGAGCTGTGTGGAGCTGTATGGAGCTGTATGGAGCTGTGTGGAGCTGTGTGGAGCTGTATGGAGCTGTGTGGAGCTGTATGGAGCTGTATGGAGCTGTGTGGAGCTGTGTGGAGCTGTGTGGAGCTGTATGGAGCTGTATGGAGCTGTGTGGAGCGGTGTGGAGCTGTATGGAGCTGTGTGGAGCTGTATGGAGCTGTGTGGAGCTGTATGGAGCAGTGTGGAGCTGTGTGGAGTTGTATGGAGCTGTATGGAGCTGTATGGAGCTGTGTGGAGCTGTATGGAGCTGTATGGAGCAGTATATCAAGGCTATGTCCTACTCATTGGTGACTACTTTGGACTTGTGAGTTTCAATGTACTGAGTGACTGATGGTATAAAATCAATCGTGGCGCCAGGGTGGTGTAGCCCGTTGAAACGGCAAGATACAGATCTGAGAAGAGAATGATGAATAACCTACTGTACTTTCTCTACAGAGGGAGGCAGTGAAGTCCATAGGTCCCGTCTTTACACACACACACACACACACACAGACACACACACACACACACACACACACACACACACACACACACACACACACACACACTCTCTGTCCATTCAGAGTCTGTGGATCTGGCCCAGCACTGCCCCCTTTTGGATCAGCACTTAAAAAACACAGCTTTGAAGAATGCAAGTCGTGAGTTTAGAATTATAAGGTTCTATCTCCATTTAGGGTAGTTCAGAGATATTGAGCGTCAAAGCTTTTACATTATATTGTGTTTTGTGAGATGGAACTTTTGTATTTTATGAATTACTAACTCAAAAATGTCAACATTTTAAAAATAACACCACACAGGCATTAATAAACACCTAATGGATCAGATTATGTAAAAAACTCAATTTTGACAGAAATGGAGATAGAACCTTATAATTCTAACGTCACAAAGTGTTCTATTCAGCCGGAATTGTATTTCATATGGATGTGTGATTTCTACCAGACATAACTGGTGTGTAAGTGTTGACTGATTGTATACCTCAGGTGGAGGCACTATTCTGTTTCTCAGGCTAACTGTGAATCTTTTGATCTCTTTTGTCCATGCTGAGGGCTGTCCGAACCCTGTCATGCTGTGCATTGTGTGTGTGTGTGTGTGTGTGTGTGTGTGTGTGTGTGTGTGTGTGTGTGTGTGTGTGTGTGTGCGTGCGCGTGTGTCTGATTCACTGGTGATTCAGAAATTAAGTGGCTGCTGCCGACGCTCCAAGGTACATCACAGTTATCTTTAGGATGACGTTCTTTTACGGTATGACTCATTCATGTTACAATGGTCTACTACTTAGTCCACTTTTACATTGTCCTTTCCAAAAAAAGGTAATTTTTTTCTGAGTGGTGCAGTCCCACTATCCATTTTAATGGATAGAGATAGTGAAGATAGACTGGAAAGTAAGGAGAGGAGGATATGTTGTGTGCACTGTAGGCCGCGGTGCCAGACCACTGGGCCACCCCAGGCCAACACTCCTTTCCAACATTGTTATAACAACTAACTAACTAACTGTTGAATGCATAACTAGGCCAGCCCAGGAGAGCTCAGTAGCTCAGCTCGGCTCAACTTGACTCGACAGTGGCAACGAGGGCGCTAATGTGCTAATGTTCACCAAACAACAAAAAGCAAGGAGGAGGAGGAAGAAAGATAATGGTGTTTTTTTCTTCTTCTGGGGGTTAAAGCAGGACGTTGCTTTAAGCCTGCCTGACGGCTGGAGACTAACAGCCTCTCTGAGTCTCTCCGCTTCCAAGACGGAACATTTAAGACGGAAAAACATCTGTTTATTTTGACCTGCTGTGACGTCCGATAGGGGTGACACAGCTGGGAGACTGACCCAGACAGAGACCAGAGACCAGAGGCAGAGACGTCTCTCACCCTCCCTAAGTTAGAGTCTCTATCTATTCTAAGAGAAACGGGAGCCATTCAAGGACACAGAGAGGCAGACTGTTTCTGATGAGTTTGTCTGGCCGGCCACACAGAGAGTGAAAGAGGGAGATTACTTCAGCATCCCTTTGCCTGGTTGGGCTGGGTGCCGTTGGTTTGATGGAAGCTCATGGCTGTGCTCCTGTCCCCTCTATTAGGTTTAAATGGAGAGGGTTCAGAGTGTTGGTCCCTGCACACAGAGCAATCGAAAAAAAAGCTTGTCTAGTGTAACAAGCATGCGCATGCGCATACACACACACACACACACACACACACACACACACACACACACACACACTTCACCTGCACCTATGCCTCTGACAGAGCCACCTGCCCCTGGACTCTTTACTCAATAAGACGAATGGAAACAGATAGAAACAGCATGCACACAGAGATTCTGCACAGTTCAGCAGAATCTCACAGATATATATACACACAGACAGACAGAGAGACAGACAGACAGACAGACAGACAGACACACACAGACACATCCATTAGGGGTCAGACAGTGAAATGTGTGCAAGTCTACAACTATCTTGGGACTATTATCGATTAAAACGTGAAGCCGCGTGCAAAAAGGGGCACCAGCGTTTGTTTTGTTTGAGGAATCGGTCCTATTTTATTGAATACATTTTATGTTTTTCTTTGGCGTCATGGTTTCGGAAACCTGTCCTTATAGAACAGAAACTCAAAACGTCAAATGGTCTGGTAGGCTGATTGGTGAGTCACAGCTTAGCCCTGTGTCCCTGTACACCAGACAGTTACAACGGATAACTTGCTTGATTTTAAATGATGACTTATCACCCTTTGTACAGTGAATTTCAGCTTCTTCCTTCTGGACAAATGGTTTTTAGTGCCAAAGTGCTGAACAAAAGAGTATAAAAATAGCTTTGTTCCAGCAGCCATCACTCAGATAAACAAGTCGTAGCAACAATGCACAGATTATTTTATTATTTTATCTTTCGTTTTTAGTGAGGATTGGAACAGAGGCACGCACACACACAGGCACACACAGGCACACACACACACACACACACACACACACACACACAGGCACACACACACACACACTAAGGCTAGCTCTGAGCTGAATTGGGTCAGCAGTAGGGTGTGAATGTGTTGAGCCCTGAGATGTTATTAAATCATTTTGTCCCTTGCCTGCAGCTGCTGTCTCTCACCACCTTACTCAACCACACAACACAACCTAATACCCCGCCTTAAAAGATAAAGAGCTAGTACATCACCCTAAGTCAAGCCCAAGCCATTCCACTTACGCTTACATCCAATAACAACGTTCGCACCGAGACACACACACACACACACACACACACACACACACGCACACACACACATATAAGTATGCACACACACACACACGCACAGACACAGGCACAGACACAGACACATGCACACACCGCGTCTGACCTCTCCCCCTTAGCCGCCCTGTGGTATGTTTACAGTATTTACCGTAACAACAGACCAGGCTTATCTTTAGTAGACAGCCAGCTGGGACTGAAGGCTGATTCCCTTTTTTTCATAGCAAACAAAGATTTGAATCCTCAAAGGAGTTTGCATGTACACCTTGCAGACATCCACACGGATCTAGTCTAGTTTTCTTATTTCTATTATTCTATTATCCTTTTTAGGAGAGGCTTCATTTTAGTGTGTGTGAGCAAATCCTAAATAAACGGAAGATTGGAAGGTGGAGATTTTCAATGCAGAGCGGGGAAGCAGGAGAACGATAAAAGCAAGGGATAGTGAAAAGGTGTGAAGAAGAAGAAGAAGAAGACATGAATGTGACTTTGACTTAAAAGGGGGTAGAAGAAAAGAGGGTACGATATTCATACTAAGTAAGAGGTGAGAGAAATGGATAGATAGAGAGATGGAGAGAGAGTGAGAGCTGAGGCTCATCTGGCAGTGTAATGCTGATACACACACCCACACACACCCACGCATTCAACTACTGTCCTGTCAATTGACCCCCGCAGTCGCACAAATAGATATAGATCATACACCCACAACCACACCATACCGTTTCTCACTGTGTGTGTGTGTGTGTGTGTGTGTGTGTGTGTGTGTGTGTGTGCTTGCGTTCGACAGACATCAGACAGTGAGAGTAGTGAGAGCAATCAGAGAGAGAAAGAGAGATAGAGAGAGGGCACGACACAGCTGTTCCCAACGCTGTGCACTCTTCTCCTGTTTGAAGAGAGCCCGTTCTCTCTAGTGCGCCCTGTCCTATCAGAGAGCAGTTGGTTGGTTTGATCAGAAGCCTGTACTGGCTTTTTTTGGCTTTTTCTTTTCCTCCCTCTCTCCCTCTGTCCGTCTCTGTCCCTCTCTCCCTCCTTCTGTCCCTCTCTCTCTCTCTCTCCCTCTCTCCGTCCGTCTCTGTCCCTCTCTCCCTCCTTCTGTCTCTCTCTCTCTCCCTCTCTCCGTCCCTCTCTGTCTCTGTTTCTCTCCCTCCCTCTCCCCCATCTGTCTCTCTCTCATCTGTTCTGTGCCTTAGATGTTCCAGCTCTGTAAGGGAGTTCTCCTCAGGTAGTCTCGGGAAGAAGGACAAGATTCTGGGAGTGGGAATGTTGTCGGTGTGTTGTCAGGACAGTGTTCCTTACATCATTAGGAGACACCGTCAGCACGCTCCTGCTCTTCCGCATCTTCCCTGGAGTATTCCTCTCTCCGTTCCACAGCAACCAGGTTCACATACACACCTGGGACCAAACACACACACACACATACACAGACACACATAAAAGTTAAGGTGTGCAAGGTGTTGAACAGACAAGAGGGTTTACATTATTGTAGAGGAGAAGCACACGCCTCAGGGGTTAACTCTGCCATGTAACATAGATAAGTGGATGGATGGATGGATGGATGGATGGATGGATGGATGGATGGATACTTTATTGATCCCGAGGGGAAATTAAGGCATTACAGCAGCTCACACCACAAACAACAAAAACAACAAAATAAAGTGACAATTGAATAACAAAAATCCAATTAAATAAAAATAGACATCTGAACAGTATATATACAGTAACAGATGAGTATTGATTACCATCCCCCAGCCTGACTCTGATCACCCCGATCGAGAAAGCCAGAGGAGGAGTCTCCCCTAGTGCAACGTGGTTGTAATAGTCTGTTGTGTTGGCTGTTGGCTGTGTTTTTATGAATGTCTGTTGTCTCTGCGTTGTGTTTAGTACCAACAATTAAAGTAAGTTCTACAACCTTGAAGAAGACGAATGCAAGTTAATTATCCAATTAACTCCCAACACAGATATGCGGGGGTTTGGCAGAAAAGGTGATGTTTATTTAACAAGTTCAGATGTTTACGATCTTTACAGAGGAGGGATCCCCAAAGCTCCGGTGTGTCTGCTCCCTGCCCTGCATATGAAAGAATATAGCTGTGTATCAAACCTTATCAGTCTGGTTGTTACCCATCGCCCCCCCCCCTCCCTACTCAAAACACGAGTTCAACTGTGTACAAGGGTCGAGGGAGAACTTGACTGTGGTTTCAGAGTTGATCAACATTGCATTTCCTGGATGAGAAAACCTTACCTTGTAAAAACTCATACAAAGCCAGAATAAATATATTGATCAAATCTCACAGTTGCTAAAGGAGCTTCTCTTCTCTGTCACATGTAGGGGTTGAGAGGGATTGTCCATGATGGCCAGGACGTTGGTACATACAAAGATACTACCAGCGAGAGACTCACTCTCCTCATCTGCTCTTCCGATGGTCACGGTCTTGAGAAAGTGGCTCGCTTGCGGTCCACATCATAAAGAGCCCTTTGAGCCCTGCGTATATGTCACAAACTCTTGTGACAGCTCAAGCTCCATTTCCCTCCTATTGGCACACATGATAGGGTTCATTCGTTTGCTTACTGTGCTGGCGGATGCACTTTTGGCATTTGGCACATAATGATGGATGTACAAAGGTCTGTATTCATTGGCCAGCGTCAGGGCCGTCCACATGGTTGTCCAGAGCTCCACAGAGGTCTCTTTGACCGGCCCAGAGGACAGAGAGGACAACACCTCTCTCTCTCTCAGTCTCTCCCTCCCTCCCTCTCTCTCTCACTCACTCTCCCCTCCTTTCTCTCTGTCCCCCCCCCTCACTCTCTCGCTCTCCCCCCTTTCTCTCTCTCTCCCCCTCTGACTTTGCTTCATCTCTCCATGTGAGACGGTATGTGAGGTGATTGGAACACTGATAGCTATTGAATCAGCCTGGGAAAGACTCACAATATCTTTCTTACAGTAATGTGGACACCACAAAGACAGAGTAGCTACTGCAGTAGCAAGGCTTAATAGGGGTCCTAATAAACTAAACTTAACTTAACTAAACTTAACTACACTAAAACGAATCACATGCTCTTCTCTACACTCTCCTCTGTTCGACCTCTGTTCACACTCACACACAGCCTTGTCCTCCCTCCTTCTATCACGCCCTGCTATTCAAGGATGGATCTGGGCTTTGTCAAGTCTTAGGTAACTGTTTGGATTCGACGGCACTCAGAAAAGCACTACATCCACTTTAAAAAAATATTCGATACGCACCGTCACCTTGAGACGATCAATCATAGGACGGAAACACAAACCAACCACACAATGTGTTGAGAAAAAAAACGCTCTAGCGACAACCCCCCCCCCCCCCCACCCTCCCAAGGTGAGTAATGCTGCTGAATTACCATTCCTCATAGGTTTATCATGAAAACAGATGCCAAAATACAAATTCATTGTCATTCAGCAAAGAGGAAAACATTAGCAGGCTGAGTGCTGTTCTGTTCTGTCTTGTCAGGCGTTGCTGTGAGACACAGACACATTTGTCAGAGAAATTTCGTATCCGAACAATGAAATACCATTCCCGCAGCTCAGGGGAGACATGAAAGCAAACGTGTGCAAGAATTGAACTTATTGTCGCCATCAAACACATATCAGAGTGATTTCATACCGTATAGAACATAAAGAGACATATTTCCCCCCAGGTTGAGGGTGGCTGAGTTTATACATTTATACACTAGACACATTTTCTTTCCTTCTTTCAACCTCCTATGCAGACATAACAAGGCTAAGCCTCATGTAAGTGGCGGGATTTGAACCACGGATCTCTCACATGGATGAGCCAGACACTGTGGGAACGTTTGCGCTTTCCATACAGATAGCGTTTCTGCTGCGGCTCTACTACGGAGCTGCTACTGCCAGTCCTATCTTTGTACATTGTACGTTTGCCTTTGATAATGGCCATCAATAATATACAGTTGGATAAATAAGTATTGAACACATTTTGTCCAGTAAATGTATTTCCAATGAGCCTATTCAAGTGAAATTTGCACCAGACTTTGGTATTAACTCAAACAATTCAGACAAAAAATCTAAACATTAAAGTCCATATGTAAATAAAGTTATGTGTAATAAAGTGGAATGAAACAGGAAAAAAGTATTGAACACACTAAGGCCCTGTCCACACCTATACTTTTTTTGATAAACGTGGATTTTTATATTCGTTTTGGGGGGATCGTCCAGACACAAACGAGTTTTTGCCCCCTGAAAACGAACATTTGTACAAACGCCTGCCAGAGTGAAGATTTTTTAAAACGCTGTATATCCGCCGTATATTTTTGACGTGTGGACGAGATAGACAGTTTTTTTGTATTCGTCATATCATCATGCGTGTAGATTTCTATGATCATGCGCACTGCAGCTGTTTGCTGTTCCCTCCAACGTCATATCCTGTCACCAGTAACTACTTTGTTTACAACAGGCAACACTGGTCGAGGCTAAACAAGCGAGGAAAATGGATGTGTACAAAGTGCTTCTAGTTCGTTCACTGTTAACTGGACTTTTAACCTGTTTACAGATAAATGCACAGTTAATGATCGAGAACATTGAGAGACAGAGGCGTCTGATTGGCCAGCGGGGCTATGGGGTAAAAATGATATCGCCGACTACTGGTGTGGAATGCTCAATGACAGCGTTTATATTGCGTTCATGTGTATACAGACATTTTTATAAACATGCTGGTGTGGACGGTAATATTTTTATATACGAAAAAAAAACGTATTGGTGTGAACAAGGAGAAAGAGTAAGAGAAAGCAGTACACCACAACAAGGAAAGGCAAGGAACCAGCTGAAAACCAGAACTAATTAGGAGGCAACTCTACCTCCAATCTGTGCTAATCAATGTCAGCTGGGTTTGAATATATTGATGGGCTATAAAAGTTTTTTTGTTACCAAGGTGCCACACTACAGCGTGAGACACGCGTCTCATGCGGGCAGTGTGGCTGCTCTAACCCGCCCAACATGGTGCGCCGAAATGAAACGCACGTGTACGTGCTGCTGAGTTACAGGTCGGCAGTGTGGCCCCGGCATTAGAAGTGGCAGGCTGAATGCCCCGCGGTGGCGTAGCTGTCTAAGCACTAGCCACTAGTGCAAGCTGCCCACCGGGGACTGGGATCGAATCCCGGTCTCGTCAGACCCGGATATGGCCAGGGCACACAGGGAGCGGCATATTGAGCGGCCGCTCCCGAGGGCGGTATAGGACTATTTCCGGACAAGGATCCGTCGCGCAACACCGCCCCCTGGGTGCCGGAATAACGGTGTCGGGCTCGAGGAGCCAGTCAGCTAGTCCAGTACCTGGCTGCCGGCTACGGGGTCGGGCGGCGGATCCTACGCAATAGGCAGGGGATAATTGGATGCTAGGTTGGGTTCAATTGGATACCAAATTGGGTGAAAAAGGGATAAAATCGGTAAAAAAAAGAAGTGGCAGGCTGGGCTACCTCATAGCAAGAGTGCGTGACTAGTCCAAACCCCTTCAGCTACACTTCCAATAGCTGTTCCATAAGGGGCCATTGTCAGACGGAGGGGATAACAATAAATTGTGCACAGACGCCTTCGTTTACGAGAAGCTCAGTTAAGCAAGGCTGCATAAAAACAAACGACTGATCGGGATGCACAGTCATCTCACGACATGATTATCATACCGTTTCTCAATTTGCGTTATTGGCTTCTCAATGCCTCCCCAATGTCACCATCGCATGTATGATTGAGCAAGCCTCTTCTGAGCTGTCTCTGTACCCCCACCACCTTCCCCCGACACCCACCCCCCCACCCCCGACCTGTACAAACAAACCAAAATCGAGCTTTAAAGCTGAAGCGGTTGTGAGCGTCCACCTCTGTGGTCTAGTGAGGACGTGCTGCTCAGTTCTCACTCCTACTGCGTGGTTGTTATGATTTGAAACATGGATTATGAATGACGCCAGGCCGTTACATAAATCTAATACCAAACAGTAATGTAGGTCTGGCCAGAGGCCCAGCGAGAACTGATACATCTGTCAGTCAGATCTGATCGTCACTATCCTGTGATAAGGGTGTCAGCCAATCAGATCTACAGTATCCTGGATACATAACATGTGATAAGGGTGTCAGCCAATCAGATCTACAGTATCCTGGATACATAACATGTGATAAGTGAGTATCTGCTGGTCAGATCGCCAGTACTGTGTGTGTGGAGTCTGGATTGTGTTTATTTACACACGACAGTCAGCTGTCTGCTTTGTTTTCGTGTATTGCGTAAAGTTTAATGAAGAGCTGAGAAAATGCACTCTCAATAAAGCCCGACCTGACCTGACATGACTCTTCTTTATGACACCATATCGTTTAAACACACGGAAACAATATCTGCTTGCTTTACGATCAAAACATTGCATGATAATACTGCACTTACAGACAATTACAATACCCCCCATGGCATTTTTCATGAAACGATCACGACTAATTCAACATATTTCAATTTCGATTCCATCAATGTCCTGTAGTTGTGCAAACTTAGTAGTTCTACCAATCCGTTATCCTGTCCTTGTGCCCCAGCATGACTCCTGATGTGGCTGGCTGATTGTAGGGCTGCTGTGGTCACATGGGCCAGTGTGTTATCATGACAATGAGAGTGGCGATGGATCATAATGTTTGTTAGTGAGGTGGGTTAACCTTGGAGAGGTTAACCAGACTGACGTGTTGTCAACAGGCTTTAGGGAGAACATGAGGGGTCGAGCAGTGGAGGCTGGTGGAGGTAGACATCGGAGGACAGGCTCACGGAGTGAGGAATGGTATCAAACACGTGTTCCTGTCCATGATATCTACCTCCACCAGCTTCCCTGTGGCCTACACCCATCAATCATGGAGGATCATAGGTTCAATAGGATCATAGGATCAATGCCCACTGAACAGTGAAATCATGACTGAACAGCTCAGTGCTAGAACCAGTCATGTGATCAACTGGTACACCAGCATGATGGAGTCAGTAGGAGGAGGTATGGGCTTAGGCTAGGTAAACAACACCTGCAGCGTAATAATGACATAATGACATGTGAACATGGTTAATCCCCCCAACACAGATGATCGATAAGGGGGCTATGGCTGGGTCAAGGGGGACGACGACAAACAATCAGCAAGCTGCTCTCCTTCTCTCTGGTAATGAACAACCGTTGGCCAGGAAATCCCCCCCCCCCCCCGATTCCCTCCAAAATTGATGATCCTTTGCCTCCCAAATTCCTGACAACACACTTATAGGTTAATCGTTACCACATGTTTGTGCAGTATTTTCCAAGTCACGAGCCTTACACAATGGGCCACATGACATGGCTAATATTGTCCATAGTTAGCATGGCTCTCATTAGATTAACAAGGTCGAGGTTCTGGAATATTCTACTAATACATAATCTCCAGCTTCTAAACACAGGCATGCAGACACACACAGAAACACACACAGACACACACACACACACATACGCGCGCAGACACACAAACTCATATTCATGCTCATATTCATAAAAGTGTTATGACTGCTACGTCTCAAACCCATTTAGCATACCTCGCTAATGAAACCTTCTCTAGAAGCCTAAATGGCCCTAAAGAGTTTAATTCCTCACTCACGCACACACTCACGCACACGCACACACACACACACACACACACACACAACCTTAATGGCCCTACAGAGTTTAATTCCTCACACAGACACACACTCACACACGCGCGCACGCGCACACGCACACGCACACACACACACAACCTTAATGGCCCGACAGAGTTTAATTCCTCAGACACAGACACACACACACACACAGACACACACACACACACACACACACACACACATAACCTTAATGGCCCTACAGAGTTTAATTCCTACAGTGCTAATCATTCAAGGGCAAGGCTATACAGTAGAGCAATGATTCCATATCCATCCGGCGGCTCCCCTGGTGAGCTAATTTAACCTTCCTTTAATAAGTTGTGCCTCAGAAGAGAGAGAGAGGGGGGGGGGGGGTCATTTTCTCAGACAGGCGCCCATCAACCATAGCAGAGTCTTGAGTGTGCAAGAAGAGAGGATTAGATGTGCTTAAGATCTCCCAGCTGGGTGGAGGGACTGGAGAAAGGGAAAGGTACTGTAGAGAAAGAGAGGAAGACTGAGGGTCAGGGAGGGAGAGAAAGAGTGAGAGAGAAATAGAGAGAAAGAAAGAGAAATTAACAGCTGGTAAAAGGGAGATTGGTGGTTAAAGGTCGGGTTAAGGACAGCCCATATCCCTAAAGCAGATGAAAACAGTATGTCTGCTAAAACAAATACATAAGTATAAACATATACTGTACATACATTACTGCCGAACCACAGAGCATACAGAGACGTAAATAGCACACAGTCTATAGTCCAATATCTCCCTGAGGCAAAGTGGTTTGTGCTAGGTACAGTATAGAGAAGCATCTTAACAAAGACTTGTCTGTTTCATCAATATGCATGAGTCATTTCACTCACCCATTTGGTAGTAATTACGCACTAGACTTAGGGTTAGGTTGACAGGTGTCGCTGTGGTATCCTGGCCCTGTCTAAAAACAGACAGACCCATGTGCGGTACAGTACAGACTAGAGGACAAGCAGACCAGGACCAGGACCAGGCTCCGGTCCTGAGGTAGATAGGCCAAGAATTAAGACTAGAACGTGATAAGATCCTGGACTCTGGTTGGCTAAAAGCCTCTTTGTCCCGCCTCGATCTGATTTCATTGGCCCTTCGTGCAGTCAGCTATGTTCGCTATCCCGGACGTCGCGATAAACGCTAAATGTTTCAAATGACAGTTAGAAGGTAGGAATTGGTTAAAGGTGAGGGTTACGGTTAAGGAAAGTGGTTCAAAATGTCAATCATGTTGTAGCTGTGAATTAAGGCCTGTGTAAGGCTTCTGTATTTGAATGCCCTGTCAGGTCCTGGTTCCTCCTGTCGGCTCTGGCAGGCCTCAGACACTTCCTCTTAGTGCTGAGGCCCTCTTCTGTTCAACACCAAACGGACAGGTACTCTGGCAGGACAGACACTTCCTCTTTGATCTTAAACCCTCTCTCCTGTTACGCCACCCAACTGAAAAGCTACTCTGGCAGGACCAGATACTTCCTTCCTTCGTCCTGAGGCCTCTTCTGTTCAACACCAAACTGACAGGTTCTCTGGCATTCACTCTTCCTTTTTGGTCTTAAGCCCTCTTGTACTGTTATACCACAAACTGATGTAGACACTTCCTCCTCCTCTTTGGGCCTGAGGAATTGGCAAGATAGGTGTTTGACAAGACAAGTCTTCTGTCGAATGTCTGGGGAAGGTTGCATTTGAGGGACATAATACGCCAAGACTGTACGTCACTGCCTGCAGAATGTAAATAAATTGCTAAATGACATTACCTGCAAGTTGACCAAACCTTAGGCCAGATCAGAACTTGTAGGCTATATGTTGTTAGGGCATTTCTGCTATATTGGGATAGAGACAGTAGATTGACAGGAAGGGTGGGGGAGAGAGAGGGGGGATGACATGCAGGATGTCAGTGGCCGGAATCGAACCAAGGACCTTGTGATGGTATGGCATGTGTCTGTGCTACACCACTTACGCGCCAAATCAGAGCATTTACACTTTGCTAACAACCACTCATATTCACTTTAGCTAACAATCATAACGATGGATGGCATCTAGGGTTGGACGGTTTTACGATTACACCAAAAACCCGGGTCTCTGAAAATAGTTTTTTGTCAAAACCATCATAAAACTAGACTTTAATTTTTTGGGGGGAGAGAAGTAGAAACAGTTCTCGGAAGAACAAGCTTGGTCCCTAAAAATAAAGCAACTGCTGCAATTTGGAAGCATTTCATATGACCGAATGACAAAAGCAAGCCAGCAAATCCTGACGAGGCGATTTGCATGAAGAAGGTGAAAGAGGAACGAGCAGAATCAGAGATGACTGCCTGTTGTCGCAAGCCTGCTAGGATCCCGTTCTCTGGTGGAAAGCAACTGGCCAAAATTAAAAGCCATCCGCTTTCCACTGATATTTAGAAAATAGCATGGTTTTGGTCAATAAACCGTCATAAATTGCCATAAACACCCGAAAAGTGTTTGTCCAGCGCCACTGTCTGTGTTTGAAGACTCTATTGAAAGTGATGTCAGTATTTTGTAAAAAAAAAAAATACATTTGTCAAACAAATAACCTGTCAAAAAATACAATTTAGAAGCAATCATAATCGTGTGTAACGATTTAACGGTACCAAAAAATGGAAACCGTCCAACCCTAATGGTAGCCTATCTGTCAACAAAAATGACTAATGTCTCCATAGTGTATACATAATATTAACATAATACTTTGAGCATATAATATTGAAATAACATGCCAAATTACACACATGCTTATATTAAAAGCTCTGCATCTACATTTAGTAAAGTAAATAATCACCCACAGGAGATTATACCCCAAAGCTTTTTCACAGTGAGAGGAAAATATTCAGAGCAGACAATCGTTATGAGATTATGGTTGGGTGCACGGGAATTACGTGTTTCATAAATGCAGATTAACGAATCAGACAGGGCAGCGCGGGTGTACGCAGTGGTTTAAGAAACATCCTGATTACCGCTGACACAGGGGAGGAGAGAGACCAACACTGGGTGACAGTGTGCGACTGCCTAGCCATCTGAGGAAAGCTAACTGCCATTGACGAGCCATAATTGCCACACTATTAAGACAGATGCAGGTGATGAGACATGCAAGAGAACACACACATCCACACACACACGCAGGTGCTATGCACGCACACACAAACATACACACACACGCGCACACACACACACACACACACACACACAAATGTATGGAGGAGAGGAACTGAGGTGTGAAACTTGAAAAGTGTGTACATGTGCGTGAACGTACGTGATCATGCATGTGTGTGTGTGTGTGTGTGTGTGTGTGTGTGTGTGTGTGTGTGTGAGTGTTTGTATGCAGCACCTGATCCCTAATGACACATCCATATTAGTCACACAGCCACCAGCAGGCGAAAAGAGCAAATGTGCTGTTTTAATTAATGAAATTGCTGCGGCATGTTTCTATAATGAGGAAGGTCACGGCATGCAAGGCAAATCTTTGTGACACACAGTCTCCCTTTTTAGCACACATGCAAAAACAGCACAGAGTGGTGACAGACGCATGGAACACTCCTCAAGCACATTACTGCAATAGTCAAACACAACCTGAATAGTCAAACACAACCTGAATAGTCAGGCACACTGGCACAACCTCAATAGTCAAACACAACCTGAATAGTCAGACACAACCCTAATAGTCAGGCACACTGGCACAACCTCAATAGTCAAACACAACCTGAATAGTCAGGCACACTGGCACAACCTCAATAGTCAAACATAACCCCAATAGTCAAACACAACCTCAATAGTCAAACACAACCCCAATAGTCAGGCACAACCTCAATAGTCAAACACAACCCCAATAGTCAGGCACAACCTCAATAGTCAAGACACAACCTCAATAGTCAGGCACAACCTCAATAGTCAAACACAACCCCAATAGTCAGGCACAACCTCAATAGTCAAACACAATCCCAATAGTCAGGCACAACCTCAATAGTCAGGCACTAGGTACCTCAATAGTCAGGCACCAGATTAAGCCAGAAGGAATAGTCTTAAACACGATTAGTTGCCTGTGTAAACACTGCCAAATCAAGGGCAGTTGTTAGTGTGTAAACAGTTGCAACACAATGCCACACAAGTCTTGTGGTTAGAGTGTCCGCCCTGAGATTGGGAGGTTAAGAGTTCGATCCCCGGCCGAGCCATACCAAAGTCTATAAAAATGGTAACCGATGCCTCCCTGCTTGGCACTCAGCATCAAGGGTTGGATTGGGGGTAAGACCCTGTGACATACCAGCGTCATACGTCTAGGGGTTGTACTTGTACAAGCTGCCTCACGCTACGGAAACAGGAGAAATGGGCCATTAGGCTCAAGAACCATCGTGACTTACACAATGCCACACACACAAACACACACACACACACACACACACACACACACTTCTCTAAAACAGTATACACCATTTTGGATAGTTGGGAAACTCAACTGACAAAAAAACAGGAAGCCTATCCCAGCGTGACAGAAGGCATGTTGTCACCCGGTGTGTTGTGGTGTTTGTCACGGTCATGCCTGACTGTGCAGTGGCAGTGTTCATATGTCACAGATTACAGACATGCATGCACACACACACACACACACACACACACACACACACACCCCTCAGAAGATGTGTTTAACAAAGCATGCCCTACTGTACCTGCTCAGTATCCCCAGAAAGGAGAGATAAGGCCCTCCCCCCCATGCACCCCCCCCTCTCTCTCTCTATTTAACATAACATAACAATGTTGACTGATGTTGCCGGGCTAGATGTTGCATATCTAGTATTTATATAATGTAATAGCTGCAACAAGAAATGAATCAAATCAAACCATTGAAATCACACAGCATGAGATTTATACACAAGTGATGGTGAATAGTGCATGCATTAAGTCAGTTTAATCTTTCTGATTCTGAACATATGAAATTGGACTCTCCAGCTCTGCTATAATCCACCGGAATGTTCAGCCATGTAATTATGCCATACAAATGCAGAGAGAGCCCAGTCCATGCATCTCTACACGCTCACGCGCACGCACGCACACACCATGGAAAAGCTCCACTAGGGAATTAATGACATCATTAGAGACCATTCTAATCAGGAATCATAATCATACCATCATACAGTACAATAACCAGGAAGTGGCTGGGATGAGGCGGGGGTGGGAGAGTGAGAGTGTGGGAGTGTTTATTATTCACCTGTAGAATCACACACACATACTGTACACACACACACACACACACACACACACACACACACACACACACACACACACAACAAACAAACAAATATTCTCCAACAACCTCTGAATCTGAAAACAATTCCTCTTAAGGCTAACATGTTATGTGATTACATAACTAACCTACATCAATAAGTCTGAGGTGGTTGTTGAACTAAATGTATCATTCATTAAATATGAGTAAAAATATGCCCTGGGGTTGGTTGGTTGGTTACACAGTTTATCTTACACTCACCTTACCACTTGACAACAAATGACATGTTGCTATGATAATGACATCAAGCAATAACCTCATGGTTTCTTTGGGAGTCATTGAGATCAGTGCTACTGCTTCATTTCATAAATCCAATACAGGCAGTGATGTGTCTATATATGTGTGTATATACAGTATGTATGTGTGTAAATAGTATATGCACCTTTAAACCGAATGCTAAATAGCTGTACAGTAAGTAGAAGTATCATTATTTTATTTCCATGTCCTCCAATTAGGGGTGGATTGGCGTGGGGGGAAACATTATTACTCAATAAAAAAGGGACTAGAAATGACGCAAGCAATGTGCTAGAACTGAAGTTCTATCTAATTTCAAAGCTGATCTACTGCCCAAACAAGTACTTTTTATCCTAAGCTTCTCACCATACAATGACCAGGAAATAGGAATGTAAAAACAGGACATCTCAGACACCGTGTTTGGACTGGTCATGATAGACAGGTGCAGGGTGTATTATTAGATATTATTACTAGTTATAGTAATAACCTGTCAGTGTGTATCTACTGTAACTCTACCCCAGTGCTCTGGTACGGAGCAGTGCAGTTCACCTGGAGTTTACCCCCAAAAGCCAGAACTCAGGAACTGAGGCACCATTGTTATCAGGGCTGATGAAGACCGGTCCCAATGTTGACTCTTCAGAGACGCCACACGTCACGACCGTAATCCAATCTAGGAAGCGATCTGTTATGATACGTCAACGTCCCGGCGCTCAGCGTTCCGGAACATCAGGTCACCAGGTTGCTACCGGGGGGGGCAGACCCACAGAGAAACTAGAAACAATATCCGTTTCGTAAATAAATAAATCTAAAAGAAAATTGCGTGAGAGGGATGATTTAATCCCGAAAAACATCATCTCTGAAAGATCAAAACCGTGTACAGTACCTGAAAGCCTAGATAACATACTGCAGATTGGTCATGACGCATTACAGAAATGCAATTTCACTTTCAGCCTCCAGGGAAAAAGAAAAAAACCTTTTTCATTTATTGTAATAAATGACTCCAGGCTTCTGCTTCCACATAACTAATCCATTTAAACCACAGAGATGTCCGAGGTGCTTTAAAACCCCTACGATGGAAGATGCACATTATATAACCCTGTTTACCCATGGTTTAGGCCCCCAAAAAAGGCTCTTCCTGGCAGAATGTCCAATTTGTTTATATACGGGTTGTGCACACCAATGACATGTCAACTGGAGGTGACTCTCTGATTTGGGCAGCGGGCTGCAAATCAACCTATGACATCATCGATGGTGTAGTAGTATACAGTAGAGTTGAACTGACAACATCCTCTGTTCCATATGGCGTCATTTACTTTTGTCTTTAAAAAACAAAACACATACAACAACCCCAACCCCAAGTCACCCCAACAACTCCATCCATTCTTGTGTATGGAACACAAAGACATCGGATCCACATTCATTCATGTGTCTTGGGCTTCTGTGCACACTGGGGGGGGGTGTCACTGTTCCAAGGATGTCAGCGCAGCGCAGTGCTGTGCATAGAGGATCTATGGAGAGACACAGAAGGAGCTGTGCTGCGTCAACATTTACTGTGGCCCCCCTGGGCTGAAGTGACAAGGATGTCTGGGGCCGGGGATGACTGGAGATGACAGGTCCTGTCCACTGTCTCTTCTCCAAACATAAATAATCTGGGTGTCATCCTGAGTCCCATCCGGATGGGGAGGCTGGTGAGGGTAGAAATGGGAGGACGGGGCTCATTGTATTGCATGGGACGGAATGAGGAATGGTGTTCGATACAGTACCACGACGCGTGTTTTATATCAAACGCCGTTCCTCATTCCATTCCATGCATTACAATGAGCCCGTCCTCCGATCTCTACCCCCACCAGCCTCCCCTGAGTCACATCCTTCAACAACATTGCGAGATATAAAAGAAAAAAAAAGAAAATAATCTAGAGCACGACCTTCGTATCGTCTCCCTACGAAGGTGTCTGATTCCCTTCTCCTCTCCCGTGTGTCATCTCATACACACACCACTGGAGACGAGAGGTTCCTTCAGCCTGCCAATAATATGTGATTTCTGCTTGGCTGACCTGAAGACGCCACGGACAAATTGTACCAAAAGAATTGCGATGCATCAGAAATAATTCGATTACTGTTATTAAAGCTTGAATGGCACAACTTCTTCCTTATGGTTTGGCCTCCCTGCATGATTTGTCATTCAAATTAGGGGCAAATGGAGAGGAACCTCACAGTGTGAAAGGCGTGCACGTACGCACGCCAGTTGTTCCAGTGAGGAGGAAATAGAGAGACTTAGACAGAACAGCAGCCTTCAGCAGATAGAGCAAAGTGCTACTCTACCCTCGCCTTCATTACTTTCCTACACCCACAGAGAGAGAGAGAGAGAGAGAGAGAGAGAGAGAGAGAGAGAGAGAGAATATGAGTAAAATTACAGTATGCATGCAATCACTCGCTCAAGAAAAACCCCATCTGTGCAAAAATTGGAAAAGCGGGGTTGATGAAACATCAACATCAACTCCCCTGGTCTGACACACACTTGTCCTGAAAGGCATTTGTATAGGACGGCTTTGATTAGACAAACAGACACACACACACGCACACACACACACACACACACACACACACACACAGAGAGATACACACACAAACACAAAAACACACAAACAACATTTTCATCCAGAGTCACAAGTGTTGAGCCTGCGTCTTACAGTTTTTTACGGTCACTAAGTCGCAGTGTTCAATACTGAAGTCACAGTCACAACTCTTCATACAGTCAGCGAAGCAGAAGTCCATGTGGACCAGACTGTGACTCATAATAATTTAATTTAATAATTTTGCCATTTTGCAGACGCTTTTATCCAAAGCGACTTACAATTACGAATTACAGGGACATTCCCCCTGGAGTAACTGAGGGCTAAGTGCCTTACCCAAGGGCACACTAGTAGTGGTGTGGCTTCAGGCGGGATTTGAACTCACAACCTTCCGATCACAAGTCCAACTCACTATCCACTAGACCACCACTACCACTCATTTTACATTGCTGCTTTCACACAAAATGCATCAATGACCACAAAAAAGATGTGGTCAATATGTGGTCAAATGCATTCAATGACCACTAAAATCCATGAACACTTCTCTCATTCAAACCCCCCCACCTGCAAAACACTATGTATTTTCAACACATTTTTCCAATGTTAACACTTTGTTCAAAACTGTGAAGAACACATTCAAAACAGAATGATTTGGTGCATTTTTGCAGTAATCAAATTTCCATCATATATGACTGAAAGCTCGCAATAAACTATGGTTTTTTGCACAGTGTTTGAGTGTGCAGATGCTGTTATTTTGCACTATTGATACTCTTCAGTTCCAGCACCTCAGCAAAGTCTGATAACGGACGAGCGGTGGTATTTTCGCTATTTGCAGTAATCATATGACAATGTCTAGAAAAAATTAGCAGAATATATACAATGAAATGAAATAGATTAGATGCATTGCCAGGGAAGACATTAGATATGACCAGATGCAGACCAGAGGGTGGACCAAAACCCTCAGGAGTGAGACATTTTTTGTGTGATTGCTATTGTATTGGAGCCCTGGAATTTCAGTTTTTCTTTTTTGTTTGAACTGCATTTTCCACTTTATTTTCCACTTTTCATTTTAGTAGTGTACTTTGAAGTAAATGTACCGTAACTACAGAAAAAAAAATACACTTAAGGATAGAAGCAAATTGCGGTGTTTCTGATTCATTCTTGTTGCCTAATACTTAACAGTTTTACAGTCAGCTATTCTGTCTATGATTACTATAAATCAAACCATTCTTATAATGAAATATTCATTCTTGTGAAAATCATTCAAACTATGTAATGCTCCCTGTTGTTAGTGTTTTGTAGGTCAGAGTGTTATGAATGACTGTGTATGCTTTCTGAGTGAACATTGTTGACAGTGTATGGTTGAACGAGCTTCTTTTGAGACATGAATGAAGTGATTGGCCAACATGCATGTTAGTAATGCAGACTGTATGAAGAGTTGTGACTCTGTGACTTCAGTATTGAACACTGCGACTTAGCGACCGTAAAAAAAAAATCATCAAGCGAAGGCTGTAGCCACCTGAGCTGGAACAGTTCTCTCCACTGATTATCTAACTGATTATCTAGCCATTACATAACGAAGCTGGCGGAGCCTATTGATTGGCACTACAAGGAAATGTTTAGTTCACTCCAGAGTCCAGCCTGAACCTGACCCACTGCACTAGGCTGAAGACCCTCTGGACTCCCCCCTGGTCTCACCCCATCGACCCCCCCCACCGGACTCCGCCTAACCAGCCAGCCATCACATGCTAATCATTAGCCTCCTAGCATCACTTCAGGCCAAAGTCTCCTTCTCGAAAGTAACAGAAGTGGTCAACACAGCGCTAACTCATCTTAGCATTTCTATGAGAGCCACAACAGAGCAAGCTCCTGGTGAAACACTGCCCCCCCCCCCCCCCCGACAAATCCCCCATCTCCAGCTTTCTGAAACCAAGGTTACATAAGAAAAGGTCATATTTCTGTATGATATGATATCCTCTGGTCCTTGGAGCCAAGCCAATTCAGGTGAGTGAGAGAGACGGTTGGCAAGTCTCCACCTGACGACCTGTTGTTCCCCCAGCAACCCGTCTGTCTGTGTGTGCGTGTGTGTGTGTGTGTGTGTGTGTGTGTGTGTGTGTGTGTGTGTGGTGTGTGTGTGTGTCCACCCAGGGGAAATCTAGTGATCTTGAGTCAGGCTGGCTGCCGAGGTCTGATTCAGAGAGAAAACAGATGAATGCTATTTCCTCAACTTTCCCTGAGGGGAGCAGCAAGGTAGCACCTGTTCTGTACAACACTGTGTACCCTATAAATCAGCACCACTTTCCAAAAAATAAAAATAAAAACGACTTCCTTTCTCTAGCGTTCCATTTCCCATTCTCTCTCTCTTGACAATGGCAGACCTTGATGAGTTGTTGATTTGTGTCGGACAGACCCATGAGTGCCTCGGGGGTAAATGTACTATACTGTGTGGAACTCTGATTTGTGTTTCACTTGGGAAATAAGGTGCAATCAGACCCCAGACTGAGACATTGTCTAGAAAAGAAGAAAGTGGTCGTTGTTGTTGTTGTTGTTGTTGTTGTTGTCAGAGCTGGAAGACCTGGAGTTACTAGGCTTTATGACGCACACGTATGCACTCTGCAACAGGTTTCATAAAAAAAAAAAGGCAACAACGTTTGTGTGTGTGTGTGTGTGTGTGTGTGTGTGTGTGTGTGTGTGTGTGTGTGTGTGTGTGTGTGTTCATGCTTGCATGTGTGTGTGTTCCCCATATGCCGAGAGCCATTCACATAACATGCCTCTTCTCCCCGCCCAAGTTGAAACTGTAAGTTAAAGGTATGTGAAGTGGTTTAATTACACACAATTATCTCTGGTGTTCCATCCACGCATCTCCTTCAACGCAACATGGCTGGAGCTCTCTATATGCAGATTCTTTGTATGTCCAATCTATTCTGATTACATTCATTACTTGGTGTATTCACAGCACTCTTTTCTCAATTGTTATAAACTTGGTTCTTCTCCCGCTCTCCTCCGTCCACCCTCCTCTCACTTCTTTCACAAGAAAGCATCGGAGGAGAGAATATATATCTTCCTCCAGTGTATTTTCAGTGGTAAGCCATTGGAGGACAGAGGAGAGAACGCAAGGAAGCCAGAATGACATTCACATTTACATTTAGCAGAGCCCTTTCTCCAAAGCGACTTACAACAATTTGTCTAAGTAAGTGAATCATCTCTCATCAGTCATCGTAAGAAAAAGTAATCTATGCTATGATCAAGGAAGAAGGAAGGACTCATATATAAGAAGGAATTATATATATATATATATACTGTATATTTAATTGTTTTACATGTTTTTATAATTGTATACATTATAAGAGAGAGGGGAAAAAAGAAGAAAGAAAAAGACATCTATTGAAAGTGAAACCACCCACATGGAGTGACCTTTGACCCACATGGATGGAGTGACCTTTGCACTTCAATTAGCTGCCATTGTGACAGGAAAGCAACAGGTTGAAAAAGGGGTGGCCTTGAAAAGCAGAGGTCACTGATCCCTCCTTTTCTCTTGCCCTTCAAATCCTGAGCTAAGTTGTATAGGGCCTGGTCTGGTGATGTATCCACCAGAGTGGAGTGGCTGTTGGGTGCAAGGTCGGCGGTTCGATCCCCGGCTGACCACGTGTCGAGGTGTCCTTGGGCAAGACACTGAACCGCAAATTGCTCCCAATGAGCAGGCCGGGACCTTGCGTGGTAGCTTGCCGCCATTGGTGTGAGAATGTATGTGTGAATGGGTTAATGAGAGACCATTGTAAATCGCTTTGGGATAAGCCAAGGCTATATCAGTCCATTTACCATTTTACCATTTAGAGAGTTGAGCACTGAAATAGAGCGTAAAAGGGACAGTGTGAAAGAAAAACATCCGAACCGGAATGAAGTTTGGCCCTGAAGTGTCTTAAGTACCCGGAGAGGTCACCTACCCACCTCTCCCTCCAGACCTTCATTTGAGGTGTATTCATCTGTCACATGTCCCTCCAGAACAACAGCATCAGCTGGTCGATACCATGTCTGGCTAATGCTGCCAACCCCAAGGCCAAGCATAATGGACGGAACATATGGATCAGCACACAGGGAAGAAGGAGAGAGAGAGAGAGAGAGAGAGAGAGAGAGAGAGAGAGAGAGAGAGACAGACAGACAGACAGGCAGACAGAGTGAGACAGAGAGAGAGAGATACAGAGAGAAACCATACCTTACTATTGTTCATTTAGATTTACACTCGAAATGTCTTTATTTGTTTGAAAATGTTATGTGGGTGACGTTTACTGTTACTTTTTTTATTTCACTTGCTTTGTCAATGTAAACATATCTTTCCCACGCCAATAAAGCTATTTATTTGAATTAAAATAAATTGAATTGAGAGGTAGAGAGACAGAAAGGGTGAGACAGAGAAAGCGAGAGAGAGGCCTAGTGAGACAAACAGAGTGAGAAAGAGAAAGAGAAAGAGAGAGAGAGAGAGAGAGAGAGAGAGAGAGAGAGAGAGAGAGAGAGAGAGAAATAGAAAGAGAGGGGACATGATTACAGTAATACCATTGGACATGGCAAGAGAAAACATTTTATATCTGGGTGTCATCCTGAGTCCCATCCGGATGGGGAGGCTGGTGAGGGTAGAAATGGGAGGACGGGGCTCATTGTATTGCATGGGACGGAATGAGGAATGGTGTTCGATACAGTACCACGACGCGTGTTTCATATCAAACGCCGTTCCTCATTCCATTCCATGCATTACAATGAGCCCGTCCTCCGATCTCTACCCCCACCAGCCTCCCCTGAGTCACATCCTTCAACAACATTGCGAGATATAAAAGAAAAGAAAAAAAGAATCTAGAGCACGACCTTCGTATCGTCTCCCTACGAAGGTGTCTGATTCCCTTCTCCCCCTCCCGTGTGTCATCTCATACACACACCACTGGAGACGAGAGGCTCCTTCAGCCTGCCAATAATATGTGATTTCTGCTTGGCTGACCTGAAGACGCCACGGACAAATTGTACTGTTATTAAAGCTTGAGTGGCACAACTTTGTCATTCAAATTAGGGGCAAATGGAGAGGAACCTCACACCTTTAGCTGACGCTTTTAACCAAAATGACTTACAGTGAGTGCGTACAT